>NC_054375.1:84947183-85247183 GCF_017654675.1 Xenopus laevis | reverse complement strand
TGATTATCCCTTTTACTTGTATTCATTCATTCAATGAAATAAATAATCCAACATTATGCTTTATGTCAGGTCAGAGGTGGCTGTGAGTGATGGGAATCTTGTCATTTCAAATATTCATCTTGGAAATCCCTTTCTAGCACAGACATAGGGGGTTATTTATCAAAGTCCAAATTTATATTTCAAGCCACAAACTCCGATCTCATCCACACCGATTTCTTCGGCGTATTTATTATTCGATTTTCCCGAAATTTTGTTTTGCGGGGAAAAAAAATCAGATTTTGTATCCAAAAACTCAAATTTCTTGTGCTTTTTTGCCCGTAAACTCCAGAGTATTGCACGAAACCCAGCGCACATCAAAAAAATCATTGGCACTTCTCCCATTGACTTATATGCATCCTCGAAAGGTCCAAGTTGGCGGTATAATAAATTCCGAAAAATTCTGGATTTTTTAAAAGTCAGATTTTATACTAAAAAAAAAATCACAAATTTTTGGGGATATTTGCATTCGGAGTTTGGTAAATAACCTTCCGTAGTCTTTGATGTTGCTCTTCAAAAACAGTGCATTACTCTCCAAGTCTGTATGCAAATTAAAATCAGTCAGGAGTTCTCCTTAAATAGTTATTTTCCCCTTCCGGCATTCAACCCCTTATGCAACAAAATTATATAAAATAGCTCCAATATTTTATAATAATATAATATTTATTTTCTATAGATTATAGACATAGATTTGGGTAGATTAATTAATTCATGAAGCCATTCAATGGCACAAACATCTCCCAAAAACAGCGTGCAATGTTTAGTGAAACAATAGTACAGATATGGGGTCTGCTATCCAGACAACACCTATCCAGATAGTTCTGAAAACTGGAATGTTATTTCACTTTTCTTCTCATTTTAATTTAAAGGGATACTGTCACGGGAAAACATGTTTTTTTTCTTCAAAATGCATCCGTTAACAGTGCTGCTCCACAGCAGAATTCTGTGCTGAAATCCATTTTTTTCTATTTCATTTTGAATGGGGCTTTGTGCTAGACATATTGTCAGTTTCCCTGGAGCTCTTGGTTCATATGACTTGTGCTCTGATAAACTTCAGTCTTCACACTTTACATTACTGTACTGCAAGTTGGAGTGATATCAACCCCTCCCTTCCCTCCCCAGCAGCCCATCAGCAGCCTATCAACAGAACAATGGGCAGCTAACCAGATAGCAGCTACCTGACACCTCTGCTGAAGGATTTGTTTGCATTGATAAAAGTGCTCCACCTAGTGATAGACATGAGAATATTACCAAAGTAGGAAACCCCCTGCTTTTTTTAGCACTGCAAACAGGACCCATGTTGTGGTATAATACAGTGGGAAGGGGAGAAACAATAGTTGTCTCAGAGCAATTCCATCCTGAAGTTCTGGCTCCTTCTCAAAGCTCAGAATCAGGCACAATGCACTGTATGGCTGCCTCCACACCAATAGTATACCTAAAATACTTTTATTGGTTCAAGAATAACATTTTAAATAGTAGAGTGAATTATTTGCAATATAAAGAGTGTAATTTAGAAATAAAAATCAACAACCAGCACTTTCCCAGTGTGAATACTTATTAACAATAGACACAATCATCACTGTTGATGTTTCCAATAGCAACCAATTAGCAATTAGATTTGAACAGTCACCTACAAGTTAGAAAACAAACACAAAGATCCAATTGGTTGCTATGGGTAACATCACTGGTGAAGTTTGTCTCCAATGTTAATAAAAACATACTTTAAGGAGCAAATTTTGTTGCAGTTTTATGTATGTTGTTATATTCTGTCTTATATTATCATCCGTTTTACATTTTCTAGGAAAGGAACCAACAGGTCACATAAAACATCCTTCCTTTAAACCAGGAGTGCCCATACTTTACTAATGTGAGGTCTACTTTTAGTGATTTTGTCCCATTATGATCTACATCCATAAAAGCATTGTTAGTATTCTGTTCCATGGAAAATATTACTTAAATATTGATTTATGAGAAAATGTAGATTTTTATATTTAACAAACAACTATTTCTTATGTAACTATAACAACATAAATATCTGAATGAAAGAGGAGGGTGATTTAGACAAGCTGATTGTTGACAGTGTCTGAGATCTACTGATCACCAGCTAAAGGTCTACTGGTAGATCCCGATCTACGTCTTGGACACTCCTGCTTTAAACGATTGTTGCAAGCAGGTTTAATGTATGTGATATTATCACTTGCAGGGATCTGAGTGAAAATTATTGCAGGAATCCAGATGGTTCAGAGTCACCATGGTGTTTTACTACAGACCCAAATATTCGTATTGGACACTGCTCGCAAATACCAAAGTGTCAAGCCTCTAATCAGCAAGGTAATTAACAAAAGTAACAGACTTCACCTATTCTCCTTATTTGTAGCTTCACACATATATTAATATGATTGACTACTGTTGACTTATAATCAGCCAATATAAGGTTTGATTGAATTACTATTAGCCTAAAAAAATACATATTATTCAATACACTATATATCTAAGTGCATGGCAGTTTCTGTAGAAACTTAATTTAGCCTCCATTTTCATAAAAAAAAATGTTTTCTGCTACTCTGTTTTTGAGCTATATACACTAAAAGTATGCCCACATCTAGTAACATTTAGCAATCAGATGTTTCAAACAAGTGACCAGTAAATGCTACCTGCTGATTGCAAAAATGAAAACGTTATATAACCTAATAGTAAGATGGAAGTGCTTTTCATTAGTTAAACAGAAAAATATGGACTCACTCTCTGGTTCTCTGGTATGGGCCCTCGCAGATTTGGATGTTGCAGAACTTCAGATACATTCCATGGCTCTCGCTTTCCAGGACATGCAGGCCAGGATATCGCTCAATACATAATCTTTATTTCATCCATTAAAATAACACCTGATGCATTTTGTGCACCTCACACTTATTCATGGGCATATTGCAGAACTTCAACCCTCAGATTGAAGATAGTTTGCTTTTTTTCATGACCTGCGTGTTCACAAACTACCTGAACATTTATGTCCCATGTGACCCCACCATTCAACTTGCTAACTAACTAAGAGTTATAGAGCTGCAAAGGAGGAAGTTGGGTTCTGGCTATTATGTTAGACATCCAGTCACTCCAGGCTTTATAGATTACAGATTTTTGGCTAACTAACTATATTGTTTATTTGGGTTTTTTGCACCCAGTTTTAATTTTTACACTGAACGGTTTCTTTTAGCCATCTGAAAGTTCAGTTAAAATTCCAGTTCTAAAAAAAACTCTAACAGATGGCTTTAAATAGAGTGTTTCATCTTTGGGTATATTTATTTAGAGTTTAGTATTATTATTTTTTTTGCATTCAAAGGATAGTTGGATTTAGTTGCAAAGCTTATTGCCTTTGTATACCATAAACCACCTGGGGCGCCTTTACTAGTCAGAGTTGCCGCTGTTTGTTTTTGGCTTGTGTGTTTGGATAGCTTGGATTGCACAAGGTTTGCTCATTCTAGAAACTTGCATTTGCTGTTTGCAGAGTGTTACTATGGGAATGGAAGCACCTACAAGGGGACTTTATCGAGAACACGATTTAGACTTCCCTGTTCAATGTGGGAAAAGAATTTGCAAGATCTAAAAAGGTAAGTCAAATATGGTTTAATTTCTATAATTGTTTTAAAAATGTTAAAAGCAACATATTGGGGCCCACAAGGAAAACTCATCTCAAGGGCCCACCCCCCCAGTACACCCCCTTCCGTATGCCCGGAACCAGCGGAATTAGTGGCGCGGGCCCTGAGGGGGTGCGGGCCTTGGCCCAATCGTACCCCCTGCTCCCCCGTTAGTTACGCCACAGGTGATTTTGCATTTTGAAGCCAGGTTCCTGGCAGTACATGCATAATCTAGTATGTATGGTGAAACTTGTCTTGTTGGCACAATGCACTGACATGGCTGCCTCCACACCAATAGTATACCTAAAATACTTTTGTTGGTTCAAGAATAACATTTTAAATAGTAGAGTGAATTATTTGCAATATAAAGAGTGTAATTTAGAAATAAAAAGTAAACCATAAAAATCATGACAGAATCCCTTTAAGATTATGTAAAGGTTTGGTCTCTTACGACATCACATGGCACCCAGCAAACACATGGATAGGACTCACCGGTTCCCATATCCACAAAATCATTTTAACATATTCCAGGGCACCAAGGGGAAAAAAAAGTTTTTTACTGTTTCAGCATCTGGTTTAAGTCCTGTCTCAACAGCAACAGTCTCATAATTGGCCACAAATGTATTGTTTCCTATTGGGAACAAGATGCCATTATTAAGACCAATGACAAAAATGGCACTATTTATACAAGAAGTAATAACACGTTTTCTAACCCGAATATGTAATAAAAGGCACTAAGTTTGCCCGGAGCAGCAACTCTTAGCAACTAATAAGATGTTTGCACTCAAACAAGTAACCAGTAAATGCTACTCGCTAGTGATGGATTCATGGCAAACTTCCACATTTTGCCACCCGAGAATGTTTTTGCAAAACGGCAGTGAAATTTCGCAGAGGAAAATTCAATGCGTCAAAAAAAAATTGTTGCCCATCAAAATTATTTTGACGCTCATTGACTTCAATGCATATGCCAAATTTTTCGCTGTTTCACAAATTTTTACAGAGTTTTGCGAATTTTATGATGTAGGGAAACGGGGCAGGTTCGCTACTACCTGCTAATTGGTAGCTATGGATTACTACACTTGGACACACTTAGTGCCCTTTATTACATAACTACCTTAAGTATTTATGAAGTTACATTTGAAGGTACAGAGGCCCTTTAACTAGAAATAACAGCATTCCTAAACAGAGTTATATAGATGGTGTAATGCTAGAAATCAACAACCAGCACTTTCCCAGTGTGAATACTTATTAACAATAGACACAATCATCACTGTTGATGTTTCCAATAGCAACCAATTAGCAATTAGATTTGAACTTGTCTTATCCTAAATATTTAAGGGAAAATAGAGAGTAGGGATTGTAAATGTGAAATGAACATAAGTACTGTGATCAAGAGACAGCAGTTTCTTTTAATTTATTTATAGACAAATATTCCTGCCAATATAGAATAGATTAGCCTGTGTATTTGCCCATACTGCAGGAAGAAATGCCACTCCGATGAATCATTAAAACCTAATTTCATATAGCTTGTCAAATCTAAAAATCCAATAACTTTCTCTTTGTAAAATTGCTACATCTCTATGAAAACACAGCTACCATGAGCTCCTGTGACACCGTGCAGGAAGGAGGGGAGAATGAGAGAGGAGAGGGAAGAAGGATTAAGCTGCCACCTCAAGCTGTCAATGTTATCTCTAGCTGCCGCTAACAAATGGCGCTCTGCTGACCAGACACGCTGCCAAGGGGAGAGAGTAGGACAGTCGGGGAGAAGGAGGGAGGCGACAGGGGGTCAAAGGGCAACACGGCAGATGCCTGGGAATGCCAATTTCATGGTCGCATGCAGTAGTTTAAGGGGGGCATTGGAGGGGAGAAACAAGGCAAAATTAAATACCAGAAATACCTGACCGTGCTGCAGATGGCGATCGAGTGACTCTTCCAATAGAGGGTATGAGTATGGAGTTGCTTGCTGGAGGCTGGATCGGGGGAATAGGATGGGCCAACGATTGTCAGGGCAGCCCTTACACTCGGTCAATTGAAAGCGCAGCTAGAATGTGGCAGGGACTCCGACACTGGTTAAGTGCTTGGCTGCCTCTTGCCTGAAACTTAGAATTTACGTGCAGGCTGCAGCCAGGCACACTACGGACAGTCCCTATTAGTGATGGGCGAATTTGCGCCATTTAGCTTCGCCGAAAAATTAGCACACGAAATTTGCGAAACGGCGAAAAATTATTTTTGACGCCTGCCGAATAAATTCGCCCATCACTAGTCCCTAGCAGAGCAGGGTCTTCAGCACGCAGGCAGCTCAGGGCGGAAGTGATTGAAGTGTGCAGCAGTCGGCGGTAGGCCCAGAGCCAGAAGTACTTACTAGCAAAATTTGTGATTTCATTTTAGTGGGGCCCCTGCATACAGTCAAGTAAGCTATTTTCTTGCTCTTTCTACCCGCATGAAAATAGCAGGGCTGGGCCAGACACCCTAGGCAACCTGGCCGGTTGCAACCCTCAATGGGCGCATGCGCAAATAGATGCCAGCCAGAGAGGGGACTGGACTGGGGGTAGGAGGCAGAGAAGGTACATGCTTAGCTCCCCCCCAGCTTTGCTCCCTAGGCATGTGCTTACTCTGCCTGCCCCTAGTTCCGGCCCTGGAAAATACACAACTTTTTTTCCCAGCAAAACAAAAAGCATAGTAAAATTCAAGCACAGATTCATGCAAATTTTCACCAGTCACAAAAAATCTAATTTGATCTCATCCACAGCAACACCAGTGTCATTGGTTTTGCTCGCCTCATCATGGAAGCCAATTACATTTGTTTGTCAATATCTATTGAGTATAAACCATGCCGGCACAAACACAAACTCACGGCATTTTGATTTTCAATGTATTCAAGTATCTTATCCCTTATTACCCCTTCCAAAAGCTGTCCTACCACTGGTGTCAGGCTTACAGACCATCTCTTAGGTTAGCAGGTGGTTCTGAGAGGTAGATGAGCCATAATGAAACTTTTTTTCTCTCCTTGCAACCAATCATGTCAGGCTTCATAGAATCAGACAGTCTCCTCAGCTAAAGATTATGGCTGCTGGTATGGATACTGTAAAGTGTAGACCTCTCTAATGAAGATTTTTGCTAACTTTTTTTCACACAAAACATTTAAAGGGGACCAGTGACCCTAAAAAATAATTACAAATTCTATTTTATGTTGTTAGCCATGCAAAATAAACATCACTTACACTATATAAATTATTTCCATCTTGTTTCTTTTAGTCCTCAAAGTCACAATCACATCAAGCAGGCAGGCTCCATTTTGTGGACACTGCGATTAAGGCAAGCTTTGCATCATGCCAAAATGAGCCAGAATGGGGCACCTGATGAGAGTGAGAAGAGAGGGGAATATGAGCAGTGCAGTGACATCTAGAAAGTGCAGAATGGAAAATTAAAGTAATTGCCTGTCCCACCTCTATGCCTAAGGCATAGAGGCAGGACATGCAATATATAATTGACATCTGAGACAAATTTATAATAGGTATTGATAAATAATGAAAAAAAGGATTTGGGTTTCATGTTTATTATGAAAAACTTTTATTATACAACTCTTTACATTTGGGTGACAGGTCCCCTTTAAATACATATTGGGTGAGGTACTACAGATGTAGAAAAAATCCTTCCTAGAAAATAAATACCATAGTGGATAACAGCAAACATGCTAGTTTGTATGTGCAACCTGGACGTTTACTTCCTATCATACCGCATGAATGAATAGCTGGGTCAGTACAATCTGGCCAGCCATATGCACTGCCAAACTGTACAAAAAAGCAAGCAGCCTGCAGCCTGATCAGTCAGGTCTCCCAAAAGTTTGATAGTGTGTGCCAGCTAGATAAATGTGAACTGGCTACCAGCCACTTGATTGTGTGCAGTAAATGCCTCTGCATTAAAAAAAAAGTGTGTAACTTATTAGAAAGAAAACTAAACCACACAAAAATGACTTCTTGACCAATGAATACCTTACGTTTTTTTATTTTAATGATGAGGTTAACCCAGGGGACTGTAAAGATTAGAAAAAAAAATCTAGAATGGTCTTCTTATTTCAGACATACATTCAATGAACCCGATGTATCCATACTGGAGAAGAATTACTGCAGAAATCCAGATAATGACGCCCATGGACCATGGTGTTACACAGACGATCCTTTTGTACCATGGGACTATTGTCCTATATCAAGATGTAAGAACTGTTTTTATATTTATATAATTGAATATTTTATTTACCTTTAATGATAGGGTCACACATTCTGACTTCGTATTTAACATGGGAAAGTCAATAAGTCCTTATCTGGGAGCTGGGCACATGAGCTCAAGCAGTCTCTCCTGAATCCAGTGAAGATGCTTGGAAAAGTTGATAGGACAAATTTAACAGCAACAGGCTAATGTCATAGATTCACTTGAAAGTGGAGATTAAGATTAAACAATTAGAATTACAAAGAATTCTAATGGAACATTAGGAGTGGCCTCTTGGCAATGTCATGCTCCCTTCAGTTAGAGATAATCACATTGACCCTAGTTTAAACATGTTTGGATATCCAATACATTTGGATATCCCATAATAATGAAATGGTCTACTTTAATGTAAAAAAAAAAGTTTCCAGCTTAATGAATCACCATGTAACAGCCACCAAAATATTTTCTTTAACCCAACTGCAGGATATAAGTCATAATCAGCTTGACTTAAAACAGTCCCTGAACATTGCCTTCTGTAATGTATCAGCAACATTAGACAGAAGACATAAACATGGCAAGTCTCTAGCAGTTCTGTCTACAACAGTTACTAATTTTTTTCGTCTGTATTTATTACCCCTCTATATATAGTGTAATTAATTTATGTTTCCTGGGCAGGTAAGTATACATGAACAGCATCATTCAATTCATTATTCTCCCACTAATTCTTATTATTCTTATTAAAACAAGGCCAGTCATATAAATTCTTTAATATTCATGGAGTGCTATCAACTAGATGGTTAACCAGAGGGATAATATACTGGCATTTATTAGATGTCATAAATGGTTGTCCACACACTAAAGAAAAAATAAGATACACTGAAGGAAAAATACGATACAAAATAGGATACATTTTTTATGAAATAGACATGGGGTGGTGCTATATTATATGAAATTGCCCCCATTTGCTACTATGGCAATCACCTGAAATTTCTTGTACAAGACAATTGGAATTATGGAAATTGTACAATTAGAACAATAGAAAATATGACAATACATTTTTCCAGCAACAATGCCATGACAATAGTACTGTGGACAATATGATAATTATGGGTGATACAATGGCATCCCCCAATCTACTAAAAATAATTGGTGTCTTTTTGTGTCCCAAATCACCCAAAATGCAGTTTCACTTAAGGTTTATCCCTTACATTAATACCATAAAATATCTAATGCAATTAAAGTGGTGTTACTTTATTCCCATTTAGTGTAATCTTATTTTATATTATTTTACTGATATTTTAATGTTCTCTTATTTCTCTCTCTCTTTCTAGGTGAAGGAGACACAACTAAAATAATGGCAAACATTGACAGTAAGTATTTAATATTGTAAGATTTTATCTAAACTTACATTAACCAGCAATATCCAAGACAACAAAGTTCTTCAGTAAAAAAAAAATTGTAAGGATTACACATTAAAAGAGCAGAAATATTGTTGCCCTCACAATTAGTAAAAATAAATAGGGATTGTTTTGCAAATGCATTTGCCTACTGTTTTATATGTTGCGTGTTTGCTACTTTATGCAATAACAATGCTGAACAATGGCATTTAAAGAGCTTTCATTTTAGCTTTCATTCATTTTATCCTACTTGGTGCTTCTGAGCAGTAGCGGGAATAAGTAAAGATATTTAATCGCATTGCCCTTCTCATTAAGCTCATCCCTCATATAATAACCTCCTTCTTATCAACAAGTCTGAGAAATGCAGCAATAAGGAGAAGCTTGAGGCTCATTAGGGGAAGTAAGGGTAAATATAGAACATTACATTACCCAGAAGAGCTTTCCAATAAACAGTACCATTTTTTTTAATTAAATAACAGGTGGAACACATTTTCAATACAATCCTTGTACATTTTCTTGTATTTGCGTATCTTTTAACAATATCCCTGTATTTTGCGGTGTTGAACACAATCCCATCAAATAGGTATTATGCCTAATATTTTACTACAAATACAAACTATAGTTTTTGTTATAGTAAGGGGCCTATTTATCATGCTGTGCAAATCAATTAACACCGGAAAAACAGTGCAAAAAGCTGTGTAAAATAAATGGCATATTTATCAAGGTGTATGTTTTATTTTATGTCTCCCAAATGGCAGATTTGACACCATCAATTAAAAGGGTTGTTCACCACTGAGTTAATGTTTAATATAGTGTAGAAAGTGATTATTATTTGTGTTTTTTTTTTAATTATTTAGTTTTTATTCAGCAGCGCTCCATTTTGCAATTTATTGTTTCTAAACGAGTAAAAAAAAAAAAATCTTGCTTACAGACCAAGGTTGCTGGGATTTACACATGATTAGAAAGTGTTTTGGTTATTGTTTTGCACATTGGCTTTCAGACCATGGAGCATAATTTGTTCAGTTTCCCCCTAGCTCTTACTAAGGTTTCAAACATTAAAATAGTATAAGGTGTTTCAAAGACCATAAAAATATAAATGATACCCAACTGGCCTTTAGGCTTTCCCCGCCATCCAATGTGAACCTCCCTTATAATGGCCAGCACCATGCTTTGGGAACAACCAGGTGAAGAAAAAAACGGCAATGTGATTTATGTATGGGTTGTGACCTGCTACGTTTTAGCATTAGTAAAACACAAACCAAAAAAAGTTGTGGATAATGCATAAAAAAATTAGGGTTTTAAAATTGAAGCCTCTAAAAAGAGGGTGCCTAAGGACAAGTTTGTCTTAGAGAATGATTTGCTGCTAACATTCAAAATGTTGCAGAGATTTGCTAAAAACATGTTAATCATGTTAAGAATCAGAATACAGTGAGGTTAACTCATTTATACTGTAGTCACTGCCTGATAGACAGTGCAACATAAATAACAAGATTAAAGATTCATCTGTTTTTCAGGCAAGAAAGAAACAGAATGGAAAGTTAGTCAATTAAAATAAAACATAAAAGCCACCCAGTTGCAAATTGTCTAAGTATATCTGTATGAGATACAAAAAGGAGCTTTAGTTCATTTTTTAAAACATTAGATATGTTCACATTCAGTGTTGGAATGGGCCACTGGGACAAAACCCGTTGGGCCCCCGGCCTTCATCGGCCCCGGCAAACCAGCCTGATCCTCTGCCCAGAACTTAGCCTCCCCCATCTGGACACGGTGGTGGAACATTTAGGAAGAGGTAGGCGGCATGTCTGCACATGGTAGGGGTGGGGTTAGGTTGGATGGCAGGTGCCAGGAAGAGGACCCTTCAGTCACTTTCCCGGTGGGCCCCTGTTCACATACAAAAAATGTAAAAGCTATCTAGGCTAGGTATTAAACCTACATTTATGTGAAAGGGTTTGCAGTATAGATGAAAGTTAAGTATTTCTTCAAATAGTTTGATAAATCCTTAAATGTGATACATATTTGAAAATGGATAATGAACATTCTTCATGCTTGTGTTCAATTTGCTAAATTGTTAAAATAAACTACTTTTAGGTCCAATCACCTGTTCATCGTCCAAACAGTTAAGGGTTGTGAATGGCATTCCGGCACAGACAAGAAAAGTTTGGATGGTCAGTGTGAGATACAGGTAAGCTTTGTTTATATGCACTGCTATTTACTTAAAAGTTTATAGTAGCTTTAGTAATCTAAATGATGGCAATACCCCATATTCAGAAAACCTAACACAAAGCACGATGACTTTTTTGTCCTCATTGTCTACAAAACCTAGAAATGCATGGCTATTATATTCATTTTGTCTTTTATTGTTCTTGTATGCATTTCTCAATTAGTATTCGTTTTCACTGTTTTAAGGTGAGCTTTGACTGAATTCAACTAAGAAGCATTTTTTGAGTACTATATAGCCTTATAGAGGGGAGCTTCTGAATAATTATAGCTTAGGATGCTTAGGGAGTTGAGCTTGTAAAGGATATGATAAAATAAAGCATTTCGCCTGATCGTTTCCAGAAACATATCACAGCTACTCTTCACAAATGCCCTACATAATCTCTACACTGTTACACATGAGATGGATCAGGTCTGTCTTTGTTCCATAGGAATATTTAAAAAAAAAAACTTTTAACATTTCACTTCTCAAACTGCAATCCTAGGACATTACAGTTGCACTTAAGACTTCTGTTTATGCAGATAAAAGTGCAACACCTTTTCAGCCCATACTTACTTTTTGGTTTTCTCTGGTGCAGATCTTTTCTTCCTTTTAATCTATGATCAAACACATGCACAGAGTGATGATCTCAGCTGCAGACACTATACTAATAACATGTTCTTGCAGATATATGTTTCATTATATGTTTGTGTACATGCCATAAATAAGCACGAGTTGTCCCAGCTGCACCTTTGCCATTTAATGCCAAGTCCAGATGGCAACATCTCAGTGACATGTCCCTTGTTTGCTTGTCACTAGGGAATAATTAGATTGCCAGAACAGCTGGGTGTAGTAGTAAGACTAGCTGAGCTAACCCAAAAGTGGCAGAGACAATTTTCACAGCGGAATCTCATTTTCAAGAGGGCAGCAATTTTAGAACATAAGATGTGGCATTTAAATCTAAAACTTTTTTGAGCTTTATTTCTCATTTGCATTATGTTACAAAATTTGGAGTTAAACTGGAGTGAAAATGTTGCTCTGCAGATCTTATAGCCTAAACAGATGGATGATTTTAAGGGAATTTTCAGTTGAAATCTAACCATTGACCATACAGTATATGGAAGGGACTCAAGAACAAATAGGATATGAGGTAAACTGTTCATTATAGCCTCACTTGCAATAAAGATCCAGTAGTACTGGAAATTATGAATAGGACAACACAGGAATTCCCAGAGCAAAAGGTCAAATACTGATATGACTAAAATAAATCAAAGTAATCAGACTTAAAACACAAACTTTTACATAGAAAATGCAGACATCTTACGTTATCCCCTGCATCTGTATCTGCATGCACCATCATTGTACTTGCAAGGCATCTCTTTGCACAGAATATGCTCTTCTTCTGAAGAGCTGAAATGCACCAAAGCGGCTAATATTTATAATTGTAGCAAACTTGGTAGGAGAGGGAGAAATTGCATCACTGAATCTGTACCTTCACAACACTATAGAACTCTTGGCACGGACAAATTTAATAGAAATATAGAAATATATGTGTTTCCAATAGTGCTTCAATTCTAGCTATGTTCTAAGTATCCTAATTAAAAAAAACATCTTTTTTTCCAAAACGCATCAGTAAATACTGCTGCTCCTGCTGACTTCTGCATTAAAAACAGTTTTTCACAAAAAAAAAAATTTTGAATTCAGGACATGAGACTAGACTTATTGTTAGTTTCCAGGCGCCCTCAGTCATGCGACTTTTGCTCTGATAAACATCAGTCACTCTTTACTGCTGCACTTCAAGATAAAATGACCTGAGATGGCTGCCTATATTACAACTAATATATATGTATACACAAAACACATAGCAGTAAATGTGACTGTAAATATATCTGAGGCTTAAAATCAAGCAGTTGCTTTTTACAAAAAAAATTATATATAAAGAAAAAATTCAGCTAAGTTATTTAGAAGTCAATGGGAGGTTAAAGCTGTGGTTCACCTTTAAGTTTACTTTTAGTTTGTTATAGAATTAGGCTAATTCTAAGCAACTCTTCAATTCATTTTTTTTTTATTTGTTATAGTTTTTAAAGTATTTGCCTTCTTCTGACTCTTTCCACCTTTTATATAGGGGTCCGCTGATCTCATCTAAAAAAAAAAAATACTCTGAAAGGCTAAAAATTTATTTTTTTTATTACTAAACTTTCTATTCAGGTCCTCTCCTATACATATTGCAGTCTCTTTTTCAAATCAATGCATGGATGCTAGGCAGTTTGGACCCTAGCAACCAGAGTGCTGAAATTGCAAACTGGAGGGCTGCTAAACAAAAAACTAAAAAAATTATATTAGACCATTTGTGATTTTGCTGGTTTGAATTAATACTATTTTGTTTGCATTTGGCTTTTTTCTGCAACAAAACACAACTGCAAGTATTCTGTTTGAGTTTTTCTTAAATAAGCTAGTGTTCAAAAACAAAGTTCAGCAGAGGAAAAAAGTTGCATTTGTTTTGCTGAGTTTTTTCTTAAACAAAATAAAAACAAGATATATTTTTCCTAGTAAAGAAAGCAAATAATCTCATTAAAGAATCTTACCACTGAATACCACACAAGGGAAACAAACCTCATCAACGAAAGCATAATATCAAAGGCAGTTACATGATGCCCCACATCAATGCTGGCAGATTCTTAAGATTCTTTAGAATTTGTTCTTTATATGCAGGAGGCTTCTTGCTTATACCTTTGTATAGAAAAAGTTATATTTATGCTTTTATCTGCCTAAATGATGAGCATATCTGAATAAAACATCCCAAGTCTGTTCAGTTGATGGTAGATTAATTCCGTATACCTAAGGGGATCATTCTAAATTTGTTTAACATAATTTTTCACAAGTTCAAAGAATACCTTATTGACAGAACAAGTTTAAAAGCATTTACAGGTACATATCCAAAATGTAGTCTTTCTGGAAGTACTTGTCTTAGATTTGGTACACTTGATAAGACAGAAGGATACATTGAACATGTAGCAAGTCCTTAAATACATTACAGAAGAGTCATTTATAAATGTACTATTTTATTTTCGGGAGTATAAACCATAGTATTGTTTGTGAGGTTTTTTTTTTTGTTCCATCAAGTTATGGTCAGTGTTATTATTCAGTGTTATTCTTATATAGTTTTTTGTGCTATCAAATACAATTCCAAAATTCCAAAATGCTGGCCATGTGACCAGATTGCTTTGACATTCTTACAGTTTCATTAACAACTGCTGTTCCCTAACAATTATTAACAGAATGGCAGATGGTTTTGATGCAACAATTGTCTGACATGTCAGTATTACCTAAACTTGCCATCAAATTCCCCCTGTGTGGGTAGCTTTTACACAAGAGAGTATATACAAGGAAATGTTTAAAATGTCATATTCAGAGCAAATCATTTTAGACCATGTGATGAAAAGGTAAATAAATATCTGGCTGCAAATCTGTTTCTCATAAATTAGTTTTGATAATTTGCAAGACTTTTTTTTTTTGGCTAACACATAAGTGCAAAAGACTACAGTGACAATTGCATAGAAATTATGCAAAACTTACTAGTGAGCTACACTAATCTTGGAAATATATATATATATATATATATATCTTAAAGCAATTACAGATTAGACAAGGGCACACGTGAATCAGATTTGCTTTGTTTAGCCAGATGTTTGAACCTGTCATAGACCTACGGGGAAACAAAACATTTAAAAAGGCAAGAAAGGGAAAAGGAAAACAAATAAGCATTTATATCATCCTGCTGTCTTTCCCTTGCAATAAAGATCAGCCATAAATAAGTCTGGGATTTATCCAGTCCTTCCCTCTGAAGTTTTGAACATCTGTGTGATTTGGATTAAAGCTAACTCCCTTCATTTAATTGCTGCTCTTTCAGACTTATGTTCTACAATAAAAGTAACAAATCTTACTCTAGGCAGAAGTGAAATTAAACAAAATGCTTTTGGGCTCTCAGATATCATTTACATTCTTGGAAATCTTTTAAGAGAAGTCACACATGTGATAACCTTTTAGACAGTCTCATATTTCTAGATGTCAAGTGCAGAATCAGCTTTTACGCAACATTTATGTATTTTTTTTTCCTTTATTGCTCACAGGAATGCTCATAAGTGTGGAGGGACACTAATAAAAGAAAACTGGGTTTTAACAGCAAGACAATGCTTTCTTTCCGGGTATGTATATAAATATATATATTTAACCCTTTAGCAAGGACTGCACACATAGTTTGCAACTATTAGGGGCAGATGTATGAAGGGTCGAATATCGAGGGTTAATTAACCCTCGATATTCGACTAGGAACTAAAATCCTTCGACTTCGAATATCGAAGTCGAAGGATTTAGCACAAATGCTGCGATCGAACGATCGAAGAATTATTCCTTCGATCGAACGATAAAATCCTTCGAATCGAACGATTCGAAGGATTTTAATCCAACGATCGAAGGAATATCCTTCGATCAAAAAAACTTAGGCAAGCCTATGGGGACCTTCCCCATAGGCTAACATTGACTTCGGTAGCTTTTAGCTGCCGAAGTAGGGGGTCGAATTTTTTTTAAAGAGGCAGTACTTCGACTATCGAATGGTCGAATAGTCAAACGATTTTTAGTTCGAATCGTTCGATTCGTAGTCGTAGTCGAAGGTCGAAGTAGCCCATTCGATGGTCGAAGTAGCCCAAAAAACACTTCGAAATTCAAAGTTTTTTTACTTCGAATCCTTCACTCGAGCTTCATGAATCGGCCCCTTAAAAGTAATAATTAAAGATTTTATATTTAAGCAATTATATATATATTCTATTTATAATATAAAATACTCAAAATAAAAACATTTTAATGTATTATACTGTGATTTATACAATCAACAATTAAAAATGTATTAATAGGGAACATACTGTATAATGTCCTGCTATATGTTATTAACAGTCCACAAAATATTACGCCACTGTTTAAAAATAAAGAAAACCTCTAAAGGCCTACAGACTTACAACTGGATACACATTTCAATTTGTATTTTAAACTTAGAAAATCTTAAACAAAAAAGGCCCATGGACAGACAAATGTATGCACCTAAGAAACCCAAAGAAAAATGTATTACAAATGCATAACAAATATCTCAATCCAGTGTACATTCAGCAAAATAAGAATAAAAATGTAAAAATGATAAATAGTTTCCTATTGCACAAACATTAGCAGTTTTAATGCTATAAGATGTTTTAATTTTTTCAGCTTTGATGTTAACTCCTGCTTTTGTAAAATGTGAAGATCCCATCTTCTTTAATTCAAATTTCAAATTTTATTTTACAAAAATGTAAATTCCAATACAGGTACCAATATGTTTAGTATGTAATAAAATTGGCAATTCTAGGCAACTTTACAATTGGTTTTATTTATTTTGTTTATAGTTTTTTTTTTATTATTTTCTTCTGACTCTTTTGTACTTTTAAATGGGGGTCACTAACCACATCTATAAAACAAATGCTCTGTAAGGCTACAAATGTATTATTATTGCTACTTTTTATTACTCATTTTTCCAGAGGCCCTCTCTTATTCATATTCCAGTCTCTTATTCAAATCAGTGCATGGTTGCTAGGGTAATTTGGGTCCTAGCAACTAGATTGCTGAAACTGCAAACTGGAGAGATGGTGAATAAAAAGCTCAATAACTCAAAAACCCCCAAAAATAAAAACCAATTTCAAAAATTCAGAATTTCTCTCTCTACATCATACTAAAAGATGACTCAAACTTGAGCAACCCCTTTAACGCTTAATAATCATTCTACATGTTAATTAAAAAGTTTCAGCTTTTATAACGCATGCATATAGTGAACAGTTGTTGTAGCAACCAGATTATGCTCATATTACCTGGAAAATTGCTTGCAGAAAAGTTGGGTTATCTATTCTTAATGAGTTATCACTTACTTTCCATTAATACACTTGTCCAAGAAATAATGCAAGGTTTATCCACTTGCGATAAAATAAATAAAAATGCCTACACAGTTTGAATCTCTAATGAATATTGTATTTTCCTAGAGCTATTGACCTAAAAGATTATGAAGCATGGCTTGGAGTACACAATATCTATAGCACTTCAGAGAAACACAAACAAATTCTCAATATATCCCAACTGGTACATGGGCCGAAAGGATCAAACCTTGTTCTCCTAAAACTTTCAAGGTCAGTTTATTATTTTGATGTTTACTACAATTAAACTATCTCAGCAAATAGCTGTTTATTTACTTGAAAAAGATGTGTGCAATTTTTGGGAGATACATCTGCTGGCAGGAAAGTTTTGCTTATTTCCATTTTTATGAGTCATTAATTTACTGGCAAAAGGATCTGCTATAAATCGAGCATTATGCATGTAAGTGAATGGGAAGCGACTGAAGAAATCGGAAATTTAATTTGACTAGTATGTATATATATATATATATATATATATATATATATATATATATATATAAATCCAAATGTTGCGACACGCACTCCGATTATTAACAATGATTTTTATTTATACATCATAAAAAAGGCATCAACGTTTCGGTCCACGGTCTAGGACCATTATCAAGATGCATATACTCGTATTATACTCGTAATACGAGTATATGCATCTTGATAATGGTCCTAGACCGTGGACCGAAACGTTGATGCCTTTTTTATGATGTATAAATAAAAATCATTGTTAATAATCGGAGTGCGTGTCGCAACATTTGGATTTAGATTACCTCAACATTGACACGGCACCCGGCAATTGCTTTAACCAGATGAGCGAGTGCGGACGCCAGGGACAGAGTATATATATATATATATATATATATATATATATATATATATATATATATATATATATATATATAATTATGTATATAGTGGTACGTGTTTATTTTAAGTTTTATACTGTACTTTTACAAAGTTCTTTATTATGAGACTTAAGTGTTACTAGGGTAGACATTTATGAATTTTTTGAAATGCAAAAATCTGGAGCAAAGTAATGGCCTTTTTCAATTATAGCAAATTATAGACATAATTTGGAGCATCAAGGCACTTAGGGGGTTATTTACTAAACATCAATTTTTCTTTCGGTCCGTGTTTTATCAGCATAAACTGGAATTTTGTAAAAAAAATCCTAAATTTTTTCAAGAATTATTGTACCCCTAAACTGCAAAAAGTCATCCACCATCTCATACCTGCCAAGATCATGTATAAGTCAATGGGAGACGTCTCTTTTACAATTTGAGATATTGTGATCTGAATGATAGGCTGAAGAATTTCTCAAGTGACATGAGATAATCTGTATCTGGATAATATCTCTCACAGGAGAAACATTTTTTATAAATACAAATTGGCAACTATTTCCAAGGATAATGTATTGATTTTCAGTCAGTTTAGTGCCATACTTTTTTCAGGTTGCAATGGGAACATGACAGAAATTATGCTAGAAGTTCTTTGTTTATTACCAAGAAGTGCTGGTGATTAGATTCATGCCTAGTTCTTGCTGGTCTGCACAAGGGCTTAAAATTCCTAGAACTCAATGTGGCCCAAGGATACATAAAGCTTGGAAGCTTGGAACAGCTTTTGCCTTTGTAGCATTTTACGTGACACAAGCCCGATTGTTATTAAGTTTTGAGTTTCCACGTTTTTTAAAAGGGTTTTCTGTCATGATTTTTATGATTAGCGATGGGCGATTTTGCCCCGTTTCGCTCCGCAGAAAAATTCTGTGAAACGACGCCGGCGCCCGTTTTTTGACGCCGTTATATACGGATTTTGTTATAATAGTGATGTGTCAGAAGCAGAATATTCTTTAAATATTTTTAAAACTGTGGAAAGTTTTGGGAAATATTTGAGTTAACAGGATGGTAAAATTACAGAGGTTAGGGTGTTTTTAGCTTTGCAATAGCATATACATTGCCCTTCCATGTTAAATAACCTCCTTTCTACTATGCTACAAATATTCTTCATAGAAAAAAAGGCTCCCATGTAACAATTTTTTCCCCAAAAGTGGTGCCCAGACTGCTCATTAGATCCCCATTGGTTGAGGTTGAGGTGGAAGGCAATATACTTATATATATACTTAATGTTTCCTAATTGTCTTACTCTGTGACCAACATATTCTATTTTTCCCCATAAAATATATACAAACTAGATCTCTAACACAGGTTACCTGAAGCTTTAAACTTATAGAATTAACACCATTTAATTTATTGATTGCATTGCATGCAGGTGCACATCCATGAGGTCTTACTGATATTCTGAGATAAAATAATAGATAGGCTGAGCAAAGGACTGCTAAATTATGTTTCTCACCTCTCCTGGGGGCAAATTCACTAACCTGCGGAGTTGCGCTAGAGCAGGCCTCGCCGCACTTCGCCAGGACGCTGCTAATTCACTAAAATCCGAAGTTGCGCTCAGGGAGGCGAACGGTAGCAAAGTTGCGCTAGTGTTACTTCGTCAAGCAAATCGAAGTTACGCTAGCGATGCCTAATTTGCATACGACGCCAAGTTAAAGTACAATGGACGTATATGTTGCAGCAAATACATTACACTACACAAGCCTGGGAAAGCTTCTTAAAATAAAATAGAGTTGTTATATTGCCCTACACATGTGCCCACTGTATAGTTTAGGTGCCATATGTTAGGAAATGTAGGGGGGAAAGGGGGGTTCCCCCAAAAAAAATGTATGATCTTTTTCAGCCTATCACCCTTAAAAAAGGAAAAGACTCCAGCGTTTCTTGGGACTTAGAAAAAATGTTAACTTTTTTTGAAGCAAACCCTATCTACTCTATTGCACTGCGCCTGCTCTGAGGTGGCGAAGGCAAGTCTGGTGCAAGAGGTAACGTTCAGTAAAATCCGCAAGTTAGTGAATTAGCGTAGTTACGTCCTTTCGCCATAGCACAACTTCGCCTGGCGTAAGGGTGTGAAGTAGCGCTAGAGTAGGTCAACTTCGCTAGCGAATTTACGCCAGCACCCATTAGTAAATCAGGCAAGTAACGAAATGACGTCACGCTGGCGAATTTGCACTAGCTTTAGGCGCTTTAGTGAATTTTTCCCCCTGGTATGGTAATCTATGGTATAATACTACCTTACAGTTGTATTGAAGTTTTATTTTTGTTTTATCAACCAATTTCATCAAAATGGTCTTTCATCTTTTGCATTTCTTTCGATAATGTACTTTTGTGACATACTATAGTACTGAGTGAAAGTTTTTAATGTTGACTGTAAACTTTAAGGGGCAGATTTACTAAGCTCGAAATGTAAAAAAATTCAAATTGTGAAGTATTTTTTTGGGTACTTCGACTATCAAATGAATTTGATCAAATCGAATGATTCGAACGTTTCGAAGTAAAAATCGTTCGACCATTCGATAGTCTTAGTACTCTCTCTTTAAAAAATACTTTGACTACATAATTCGCCACTTTAAACCTACCGAGGTGTAATGTTAGCTTATGGGGACCTTCCCCAGCAGTTTTCTAAGGTTTTTGTGATCGAATAAAAATCCCTCAATCGATCGTTTTTAAATAGCTCGAAACGATTTTTATTCGATTGTTCAATCGAAGCATTTGCGCTAAATCCTTCGAATTTGATATTCGAATTCGAAGGATTTAACTTCGAGGATCGAATTCTAGTTTTTATTAACCCTCGAAATTCGACCCTTGATAAATCTCACAGTCAAAGTAAACTTTATTGTCATCTCAGCAGTATACGAATATACAGTGAGACAAGACGACGTGGCTCCAGCTAGTACATATCACAAAAAGGCACTTAAAAATACACAATAAATATGTAAACATGAAATGTGCAATATATTGCCAGAAATTGGATATATACATGTGTAAACCTTTAGAATTGTGCAAATAAATTAACAGTTCACAAAGTTAAGTTCACAGTTCAGGTGTGTCTGGAATGTAGTGGGCTAACTGTTTTAATGCTAACAAAATAGATCTTCTTTTTCTTTAAAGTCACTGCTGTGATATTCCACATTTTTGTCTTCATTTTGTTTGCAATGTAAATGCTTGTTTATTTTCAAAAAAACTAACTGGAAAAGAAAATAATAATAATATGTATTTTCTTACCAGACCTGCTACTCTGAATGCCTATGTAGACAGAATAAAACTGCCGAATTATGGATGCACCATTCCAGAAAAAACTATGTGTTCAGTATATGGATGGGGACACACTGGAAGTAAGTTTTTGTTTTAATATTAAATATTTTGATAGAATTTTTGTATTTTCAATCAGAAAAAGAAAACCTGCAATTTTCTACAATACAAATACAGAGAAAAATCAAAAGCTTGTTGTCCCTACCAATAACTGCTTGCCATTTTGTTGCACTGGAAAAACTTTTACAGCAGAGGCATGTGCCAGTAGGCTGGTATTTCTGAGCAATACTGACATGAGTGGGAAAGTTCAGTTAACCAACATCTGAAACACAGATATTGAATTAAAGAAACAATAAACATATTATGGGTATTTACTATATCAAACATGCCCTATCCAATACAAGTCTCATTTACTACTTGCAGTGCAAGATTTCTTATAATTCTAGTATCAAACTGATACGCCTCATTTCCCATTCAAATTGCAACTGCTGTAACCCCTATAGCAAATAAATGCAAAAAAAGTTCAATCAAAAATTTGTGTTTTTTATTCTACTAAAGCAATAATTGTATTTTCCAGCGAATGATTATGACGGCCAGCTCCAGGAAGGTACTCTGCATATTGTTGGAAATGAAAAATGTAACGAAAATCACAAGGGAAAAATCACGGTTAATGAATCTGAAATATGCGCCATGAGTGAAACTGCCAACATAGGGCCGTGTGAGGTATATATGGATACATTACTTTCATTGTAGGTCGTGCACTCAAACTCTTTTCTCCTTTATATAATATCCTATATAATATCAAAGATAATATAATAGTATAGATCAGGGTTGTTGCCTTAATAGAATAGATCAGGGCTGTTATCTTAAAAGGGCACAGATCTTTAGTACAAACAAATTAACAGTGTGAAAGATCCATTATATATAAAGGCTACACGTCTTTAACACCTTTGATGAAGTGGTGGACATATAGACAATAAAGATCCTGTGATGTATTAGTGTCCCTTCACCTTTACCGAGAATCAAATATGTGGCTTCCCCAGGGACTCTACAAATTGGGTTTCTTGTTTTTTCCGCACCTTCTAACCACCCATCACCACTGTTTAGAACTCCTTGCTGCTATATAGGCTGCATAAATGGTATGACCATGTGTGCCTTGAGGTCAAAGGTATCCAGCTGTGTTTATTAATTAAACATCATAGGCATATGCTTGTTATTTAAACCTTTGTTGCTCATTACCTGCTAGAAGAGCTACAAACCTGTGCATTGTGGTCATTTCTCTAGGAAATCTCAATGAGTAGCCTTCAAGCTACCAGTATTGATAATTATTAAAGAAAGGGTTCTCTATGGGCACCAACAATAAGATGAGCATTGCATTTCCAGGGTGGCTAGAGGTTACATTAACAAAGTGATTGAGGCTGAAAGCAGTGAAGGAAGTCTTAATATTTTCAATCACATACAGTACAGTACACAGCATTAGACACATAGGGGCAAATTTACTAAAGGGCGAAGTGGCTAACGCTGGCGAAAACTTGCCAGCGTGACGTCATTTCGGAACTTTACCGATTTACCAATGGGCGAGTGACTGGCGCTATTCACACTCAATCGACAGGCGAAGTTGCACTCTGGCGAAGGGACGTAATTCACTATTACTACCTCTTGCGCCAGACTTGCCTTCACCACCTCAGACCAGGCGAAATGCAATAGAGTAGATAGGAGTTCCTCAAAAAATAGTTGAAAATATTTCTAAGTCCCAAAAAAAGCTGGTGTCTTCCTTTTTTCAGAGTGATAGGCTGCAAAAGAGCGTAAACATTTTTTGGGGTAACCAGCTTCCCCCCTACATTTCCTAACTTATGGCACATAAACTATACACTGAGCTCATGTGTAGGGCATTATAACAACTTTATTTTATTTTATTAAGCTTCCCTGGGCTTGTATAATGTAATGTATTTGCTGCAACATATACGTCCATTCAACTTTAACTTCCCGCCGTATGCAAATAAGCCACCGCTAGCACAACTTTACTCTGCTTGCCGAATTAATGCTAGCGCAACTTCTCCAGTGTTCAGCGCCCAGGACGCAACTTCGCATGTTAGTGAATTAGCGGTGTCTGAACGAATTTTCGCCTGACTAAGTGTTGCGCTGCCTGCGAAGCTGTCGCTGGCGAATTTTCGCCACTTAGTAAATTTGCCCCATATACTATTAGCATGAAAGTAACTACATGGAAACACCCAAAATTGTACATGTTGAAATTGTTATATTATAGCACAGTATTTTCATTTGCATTTCAGCGTGATTATGGTGGACCACTCATCTGTGAAGAAAACAGGACACATTTGGTTCAAGGAGTTATTATCCCTGGACGTGGTTGTGCCATCCAAAAGCGCCCAGTCATTTTTGTCAGGGTGGCTTATTATGCAAAGTGGATACACAAAATAATGTTAACGTATAAGGCTCCATAAAAACAAGAACTTGAGTATACCTATTATTATTATCATAGTAATGATGCCTAAAACTTACTTGATGGTCAAGTTTTACTGTTTCCTATTGTTTTTTTAAAATGTATAGACACATCGTCTAAGTATTACGTTTATGTGAGATGAACTGTAAATGTAAGGTGACATTTCCTGAGTATACTTGAATAACTTTTTGGATGTTAAAAGGGGGGGGGGGAGTAAAGCATTTACTTGGGTTTCTTTATGCTGCTCCAGTGGTTCATATACTCCAGTGAACCTAATGTTTAACACTGAATATATTTGAATTTTTCCAATAATTAAACAAATACATAAAATAAAGGAGGCAATTATCAATGTAACTTCAATTCATTACGCTGTTCCCTTTGCTATTTTAAAAGTAAATGTAAACCTGAAAAATTGTAGAGTAATCCACACAACAGAAGGTAGAAAAGTCACCCATTTAAGAATGTCTTTGATTAGGGACATTCTGTCGTACAGGTATGGGATCCAGAAAGCTCCAAATTACAGGAAGGCCATCTCCCATACAGCAAATTGTTTCTGAAAAGAATTTTCTTTTCCTCTGTAAGAATAAAACAGTGCCTTGTACTTGATGGTAACAAAGCTGCATAGATCCATAGTGGTGGCAAAACAATCCTTTTTTATTGTGTAAATGATTCGTAGCTGGATGAAAAGATCCCTTGTCCGTAAATCCCAATGTCCCAAGCAGATCCTGTACCTGTATGCACAAGTCACCTTCAAGTGGTTTTAAAGGGAACAAGTCTGAAAAGGACATTGTCAAAAACTTAGGCCCACTAACTACAAATATAAAATAGCTATACATATAGTTATTATTATCCACCACCTACAAATAAAACATCTGTTGGCAGTAATAGTTCCATTTAGTATAAGAAAGGTTTTCATACTGTATTTTTTGTTGAAAGCCATCAATAACATGTTATCTGTTCATAATGACCTACTGCAACTACTAATGCCACTGTATTATAATTAGCTTTAGCTTCTCTCTGCCATGCAAATTGTTATCACTTATAATTTTGTACAAAATTGAATTGAGTGCCAAACCTGTACTGCTAATAACTGCCAGAAGAGCTGCTGTGCACTCAGTTGTATTTTGAAATGATGCATGTTGACAGAATTTTAGTATCTTTTTTTAAAAAATTTGACTTACTTCGCTTAGTTAAAACAAAATGCTATTCAGGACAACAACTTGCTTAATTATATAAAGCAAAGTGCTTGCTTTAAATGTATAAATTATTGGCTTATAACTGTTACAGTTTATTCAACAGAACCAAATTTTGAGGGGAAAACTCTACATGCAGTATTTGAGTTTCTAAAACATGAATGTGAAGAATTTTGCCATGATTTGAAGTTTATTTTACCACTGAAATGTCAGTATTATAATGTAAAAAGAAATGTATTGTAAATAAATATTTAATAAGAGGTTATCTTGCTGTGCGAGAGATAGTTGCTTGGTACTCAGTGAAAACTATGTATATTTGTTGTCAGTCTTTCCGGGCAGTGCCTCAAAGATTTTTTTTTTTTAAGATAAAATGATTGTATGAAAGCCAAAATAAAGGGCAACATTAAAAAAAATATATGCATAAAGACACTTCTCGGATTCCTTGCCTTTGGTTGCAGAATCGCATGCAAACATTTCTGAGTTCATTTACATGAAACATTTTTTTTTAATGTTGCAACTTTTTGCCATTTTTTTAAATGGTTGGTATATCCATATTAAACCCATTGTTGTAGTCCAATCATGACCATTTTTAATATATGCATAGGCACTGTGGCAAATGACAGTGGGAGGTTAAGTTCATGACTCACTCATTAATCTTATTAGATATAATACAGATCGTTGTGATAAAACTTCCCTATACTATTATTAGTGATATTGATTAAAAAGTGCCAGTTAACCTCTATAAATAGTTTGTGCCAAGGCTGTAGGTCAGATATGAAAACTATATTACCTGCAGTGATGCAGTAAAAGCAAACTTTTAAAATACTTTAAAGGCTTGACATCTAGAGCAGTGGCTCATGGGCCTTTTTGCGTATCAATCTTCTCAGGGAGAACAAAGGCAATCAAAATCATCTTCTCTTCTAGAAGCCCATAACCATTCCATATGGTATCTGCCAGTTTTGCTGGAATGGTGAAGAATTGCAGAAAGTTGCAATCTCCATTTATGAACAGAAGTGTCTTCTCTAGACATCTTATATGCTACTTAAAGTAATATAAATACTACGAGAAGATGCAAGGACAGTGTTACAGTACAAATAAAAGTATAGCCCTTTTTTCAGTTGGTCCCTTAAATAATTTCTTGGAGCTCTCATATATTGTTGAATTTGGGGTGATCAGATTTTGCTGCAATGCAGTATACGATTGCCACAGTGTAATACCAGTACCAAGCAATGCAACCTAACTTTGTAATCAGAAAGAGGCCATTATGTTCAACAGGAAGTTTTATACCATGTAAATGCTGTAAAAATATTCTATTGCCATTTATTAATATTTGTATTTTTGTAATTCTGTTTACTCTCATATTAATAAACTATTTTATAGAAATTGTTGTGCTTTGCTTTCCAAAATGGTTTCATTTCACTGTAGAAAGTACAAAACACACACACAAACTACTTGTAAGTCTCTGTTTAAATTTGAGGCCTGGATTAGGCCTTATAATCTTGGGAAAGTGTTTTAGAAATCTTCAGTTTGTAGCATTGGAGTTGGGATAGTCCTACATAGTATTTGAGGGAGGGAATTCATTTTAAAGCCAATGTACAAAAGTCATTTTGTTGTCACTTTATAAATTTCAGAAACTGCCCATGTCACTCCCCATTATGTACAATGGGTGCCTGTCACTGTTCTTAGATGTAGTTTTCAGCCCATAGAATGCTGTAGTATACATATTCAAGACAAAAATCACCTATTCCAGTGGTGGCAGGTGGTTTCCTCAGTAAGGAGTGGCGTCTGCATTTTAAGGCATTTTGCTGCTGAAGAAACCACTGTGCCTCACATAAGCCTAATTGTACGACTTGTTTCCATGTTTGAGAAGGAGCCTTTGCCAAAGGTAAGAAACACATTCAGTAAAGAATTAAAGATAATTTTTCACTGGGCCAATCCTAAATATATGGAATTTGATATAAATTAAGGAATAAGGCTCATAGTTTAGAAACAGTTAAAAACAGATTAGATGCATATAAAACCACATATGTCTTGCAGGTTGGCAGTTTCAAGGGGCTCTGTACGTGCTGCATGTTTGAGTTACACTTATAGTGTTTAGAAGTAACTCTTACACAAATAAATGGAACAACCCTGCATAATTCCCCCTT
Organism: Xenopus laevis; assembly: GCF_017654675.1. Classification (NCBI taxonomy): domain Eukaryota; kingdom Metazoa; phylum Chordata; class Amphibia; order Anura; family Pipidae; genus Xenopus; species Xenopus laevis. The sequence goes on along the minus strand of NC_054375.1, from coordinate 85,219,800 downwards.
TACATATTTCTACTTTTTTTGTATGTTGAATGTGACAAGCTTACAGCCATGTTTAAAAAAGGTAGAAATTCCTCCCTTCTTTTTTTTTTTTTTAGACAGAATAATTAATTGGGAGTAGGAATTGTGCAATAGCAGAGATGCCCAAAAGTTTTCCATGCCTGTAATTACATGTAAACCTGTCAAAATAACTTGACACTATATTCTTGCCACATTTCTGCCTTTGAAATGTTTCCTTGTGGCACTAAATATGTCAAACACAAGAGCAACTAGAACAAATGTGCTATTTTGTCAGCATTAGAGGCATGCCTAGAGTAAATGTTTGCATTCAAGTCAAGAATAGACTAGGAAGAAAACTACAACAGTATACTTTCCTGGAAATAAAATAATATATAAGCATTACCTTAACCTAAGTATAACTTGTGATAACAATACCGATTAACAAAGATAAATTATATTATATTACAAAAGTAGTTGGTCACCTTTGAGTTAACTTTTAGAGAGTGATATTCTGAGACAATTTGCAATCGGTTTCCTTTTTTTATTATTTGTGCTTTTGGAGTTATTTTGCTTTTTTTTCCATCAGCTCCCGAGTTTACATTTTCAGCAATCTGGTTGCTAGGGTCCAAATTACCCCAGCAACCATGCATTGATTTAAATAAGGCCTGCATATGAACAGGAGAGGGCCTGAATACAAAGTGATACAAAGTAGCAATGACAATACATTTGTAGCCTTACAGAGCATTTGTTTTTTTAGATGGGGTCAGTGACCCCAATCTGAAAGCAGGAAAAAGTCAGAAGTAAAGGGCAAATAATTAAAAACTATAAAAAATAAATAATGAAGAACGGATGAAAAGTTGCTTAGAAATGGCCATTCTATAGCTAAAATCTATATAAATTATAGTAATTTGCCTAGTATAATAGTGAGAAATGTATGGATTAGTGTGGAGTTGCCATGCATTATTTTTTTATTAGGGCTCTTACCTGCATTCCCCTGTGGTGGATCTTTCATGCATTCCACCAAAAAGGAACACAGGAAGAAATACAACTTTGTATCTCTTATTAGTTCATACTCACTGGGGCATTCCAGCTACTATTTTCTATTAGTACAAACTCTTCCTGTGGTGAAATTCATGAAAGTTCAAGAGGTGATACTTAATGCCAAATTAACTTGGCACATGTCCTATAAATAAAATATGGGCACTCTGCACTTCTCAATGTCTGTCTTACAACATGCTATATGCTTCAATGTATCACAATCTGCAACAAAACTCAGGGACCATTTTTTCATTTATGCAAGCCTTAAAGGAGCAAAAACCCTAATTTTATAGGCAATAATGAATAATACACAGTGCTGGTTTTACTTGGGGTTTAAAATATTATCTTCAAAAATCTCCCCATTATTGGAGCTTCTCATAGATCTGTAACAGTCCATGTCTGTGTTTCAAATGAGGATTGAGCTTTAAGTGTAATGAGCCTGCACATCTTGGCTGTGTTAACTCATGTTACCACATATTATTCATTTGGAATGCAGGAGTCTATTCAGTGATATTGTGCTATTCCGTAGCATCTAAAAATGACCTAGCAGTGTATTGTTGCAAAGGAGATACATATATATTGCAGTTTTCAACATTTAAGTCTTAAAGCTGTAGTGTGATTGAATTAAAGTTAACGCAAAAACAAAATCCTGCCTTATTGAACTCTGAGGGTGGCTAAACTCTGCCAGTCTGTTTAACTGTCAGAAATTCTTTAGGACCACCAGGGTAGACGAGAGATGTCTAAATGACAGAATGCCAGGATTTCTCATTTGCGGATTCAAATTTGCAACTTTATTGCTATGCTTCTACTTAAATAGGCACCATTTGTAGGTCCTATAAAAGATTCAGGTTGGCTAAACAAAGAAATGAAAGTGTGCTGGGCACTGAACATCTGGATGATCCTAATTTTAACATCAGTGGATAGATCTATAAAACATTCTAGTGGTTTGGCATGTTTTCTTTTTGTATTAATTGTTCTTTATCCTTTCCAAAATAAACAGATTGCCTCCAAATTTGGATGGATGTTTTATTGAATGCAGCTTTAACCAAAAGAAATATTTTTGGGTAGCATAACTATGCAATGTCTGTAGGATATAAGTGGGAATGTAAAGGGCACAGATGGAAATCATTGTCAACATTACAAAGTAATCAATACATTTAGAATAACAGTAGAGTGTGAAGTAAACTCTGCAAGTCACGGAGACCACCCTATTTCTGAGATTACGGGGGTTACTTACTAAACTTTTTTTTTTATATACATTTATATAAAATCTGACTTTTAAAAAAATCACACTTTTTGGAATTTATTAAACCCAGAGGATGGAAAAGTCAGAATCAGAAAATCCAGCATCTCAGACCTGTCAAATGATTTTTTGATGTGCTCTGGGTTTGGTGCAATACCCCTAAGTTTTCGTAGTTTTTGGGCAAAAAGCATAAGGAATAAGGGTGAAAACCCGAAAAAATCGTGACAATCAGATTTTTTCCCGAAAAGCTAAATTTCAGGAAAATGTAATAATAAATAAGTGTAAAAAACCCGAGAGGATTTGATCAGAGTTTGTAGCAGAAAATGTTGAGATAAAAACGGACCCCCCTTAGTCTTCTTGGATGTTCTAAGATTTCTTCCCTCATATTCTCCTGGCAGCACTTTGGATTCTGTTGCCTAATTATTAATATTCAAAATCCTATTTATTGCGTTCTTGTTCTCATTTAGTAATGTTCATTATTTTCCAAAAACAGTTTAGGGGCTCCTCCATGTAGACACCAATGTAACTATTTGTGAGGATTCCAATCGATAAAATAATTAAATTCTTCTTCCTAGATTTATTAATTTTAGGGGTTTGCAATACAATTATGCTTTGGAATATTGATGTCCTTTTAACTTTGACTAAACTATGTTTAAAATGTGTTTACCAGTCAATCAGGAGAGGACTTTTCTATGAGCAATCTGACAAGGAACAAGTAGGCAGCAAACCACTAAAGTAGCTCACACTCTACTTAATAAAAATAGGGCTTGTCTAGTGATCACATTTTGACTAACAAATTACAGAATTGAAGCACCTACTTGTATTCAAATAGCACACACTACATTTACTTGGTACCAATCAATTACAATTCTGCACTTAAATTTCCCCTCAAAGAAAATGTATTAAATCATCATCACTGACTATATTCATATGATTCCATTTTTTGGTAGTAATGGGAAGTACGGAACAATTGATTGTATTTTCTGTAGCCTGGCATCACTACATTTTCTATATCACTAAAGATGTTCAAATAACAGATTGTGTAATTATGAATGGGGGATTTCAGCATTGAAGTTTTTAACATTTGACTACACTGTTTTTTGTCTAGAAGCAATGCATCCCTATTAAAAAGATTTTGTTTTAATTACACAAATACTTTCTGGCCATAATGGTTGAGGGCAAGCAACATTGTACTTCTCTAATATTTATCTATTGATTTTTCTTTTCCTTTGACTGTAAATTGTTTCTTGGAAATCTAAACTGTTAACATTTTTAAATGGAGATTTTCTAAAACAAACAAGCTTTAATGCACTTTTGAATACAACATTTTTTTTTATTTTCTTACAGTTTTGCATGTGTTTGGATTTCAAAGCTATTTAAGAAATCTTTTCTTCATTGAAGGCTTAATTTGAGATTTTCAATGATGCAGTAATGGCATATTTGCTGTGTTTAGTAGAAGAATTAACAGTGATTTGTGTACCACTGAAGAGGCCTGTCAAACATTTGTATTAGTATGGCTGTTGGTTTAAATTCTACATCAGTCTCTATAAGGGTCAGTAATATTCTTGATCTCTGAACAATAATTTTAAAGTTTGCTACAGGCAACAAATATATAGGTTAGTGTTACTGGCTCCTTATGGCGTCTCCACAATGTGACTTGAAAATGTGCAGAAAGCATGTGTTAGTTTAATTAGATATCTGTACCATCATAAAAAGATTATACTGTATATTGCAGAGTGATTTGACTAAACTGGGCAGCAAACTGGAAAATGATGTTCAATTTTAATAAATGCAAGGTTAAGCACTTTGGCAAAAATAATATAAATGCAAGTTATACACTAAATGGCAGAATTTTCTTAACCAAGAAGGATTTAGGGTATTTTGTAGATAACAAGTTGTCTAATTAGGGGCAGTGTCATTCTGTGGCTACTAAAACAAATAAAGTTCTGTCTTGCATAAAAAAGGGCATAACTTAAGGGATGAAAACATATTTTTTCCCTTTTTTATAGGTCCCTGGTAAGGCCTGTAAGACCTGGAGTATGCAGTGCAGTTTTGGACTCCAGTCCTTAAGAGGGATATAAATGAGCTGGAGTGAGTGCAGAGACGTGCAACTAAACTGGTTAGAGGTGTGGAAGACTTAAATTATGAGGGTAGACTGTCAAGGTTGGGGTTGTTTTCTCTGGAAAAAAGGCGCTTGCGAGGGGACATGATTACACTTTACAAGTACATTAGAGGACATTATAGACAAATAACAGGGGAACTTTTTACCCATAAAGAAGTAGGGATGCACCGAATCCAGGATTCGGTTTGGGATTCTGCCTGGATTCGGCTGAATCCTTCTGCCCGGGTCGAACTGAATCCGCATCCTAATTTACATATGCAAATAAGGGGCAGGAGGGAAATTGTGTAACTTTTTGTCACAAAACAAGGAAGTAAAAAATGTTTTCCCCTTCACACCCCTTCATATATAATACAAGCGGTTGCACGTGAGTGTTTATTAATTCAGTACGAAAAACTTTCATATCCTGTGCATTCGTGGAAGTCTAGCAGGATTATTGGCATGCAACTCGCCTTCCTGTCCCAACAGATCATTCTGCAGGGCGCAGCACAGGCAGTGAGGTCTGCAATAGGACAGACTGATTCCCAACAGCTATCCCTTGCCTTTTTTCATTAGGTCTTCTCACAGCCTGACCACAAACCAACTGCAGGTAGTGGTATCAACATCAGGGGATGGCTGATCAATTACCAGATGGCAGCAGCCCTGACAGATGTTACATAAAATATAAGGATATTAATAGATAAAACCTCTATTAAATCCTGCATTGCCATTGGCATAAACTAAAGTGGACAAACTACCTTATACATTGTTGCCTTTTCATTACATACCTGCAGGTGCCAATTCTGCTGTCCTATACGAATAACACAATGTCCAAATCACAAAGGAGCATAATATGTGTTTTCTCTCCATAAAATCTCCCTACCATCCATCCACTGCTTTATTATTATTATTATTAACATGTATTTATATAGCGCCAACATATTGCGTAGCACTTTAATATCGTTTACGTGACAGCTGTTGCCTCAGTACGTACAGACATCACAACACAGTGTGTACTAGAATGTACCCTAGGCTTATGACTCGAGTCAATAAGGTTTCCCAGTTTTTGGAGGTAAAATTAGGTACCTCGGCTTATACTCGGGTCGGCTTATACTCGAGTATATACGGTATCTCTTTATTTGGCATGACCTCTTCCAAAGAAACCATTCAGCTTTGTGAGCTTTTGTGAACATCTTCTTGAACTACAGGACTGTATTTAGTGGGGCGGGGGTCAAACTGGATAATATCTCAAGGTATTTAAGCTATTACATATCTATTTCAGCTGGTGTCTTTAAAGTACTATTAGCAATTATCTGCTTGTAATGTATCTTCAGTCCAGTTTGTAAAGCCTGAGGTGTAGACCTAGAGGAAAATTGTTATTGTGAGTCTAACTTATTATTGGAGTTAGACTGGAATGGAGACTGTTGTTAGATTATACAGGTATGGGACCTGTTATCCAGAATGCTCGGGACATGGGGTTTTCTGGATAACACATCTTTCCATAATTTGGATCTTCATACCTTAAGTCTACTAGAAAATTATGTAAACATTAAATAAACCCAATTGGCTGGTTTTGCCTCCAATATGGATTATTTATTTCTTAGTTTGGATCAAGTACAAGTTACTGTTTTATTATTACAGAGAAAAAAGAAAATCACTTTTAAAAATGTGGCTTATTTGAATAAAATCATTTTGTTGCCTGTACAAAGTCAGTTATCACTTTTCTTGTTTCTTAAAAAAGCATTTGCTGTTATTGGAAGAGGGACTGCTTGATATATACAAAGATGGCTGAAACGACATTATTCTTTTAAGTAGTTACTTTTCATAAGTAGTTAGAGTTGTTTCATGTGGTTAGTCTGAGATGAGAGTGAGTACTTACAGGATTTCCCGGACACGGCTACAAGTAGATATAGATCCGCGGTGTGGTAAGGCTCAGCCTGTACTTCTAAGCGGTGTCGCTGCTCTCTTAACGATTTCACAATATGCCTTGCTCGCTGTCTTTGCGATCTTGCTCCTGGACACATTAGTTGCCTCGTGTCCCACAGTCTCGGCGTCTTCTCATCCACTTCCTAGTTCAACCAGGGTCAGGTCCTCACGGGGTCAGTTAGCAGATAAAAGATGCCTTGTACTCTCTCTGGTGTCCCTTGGCAGACTAAAGGTGGCCATAGACAGTAAGATTTTTCTCTCCCAAACGATCAATTTATGTGCGATCCAACAAATTCCGTCAAACTATCATCAGGTTAGTGGGCACCAAACGATTGTACATCTAATGATCTTCCAGCAATAACAGTGTTATTAAAAAAATGACAGTTTGAAGTTAGTAGGCAGTGGCACCGATTAATTAACTAACAAGAAATTACATTTCTGTGTCTCTTTCAGCACTGTGCCTCCTAAATAAATGAGAACCAGAGGCTTCTTAAATCACCCTTTTTAATTCTATTTCTGTGTTTTGTGCAAAAATGTACTTTCGCTTTAAATGACTGCAGAAACGGGTTAGGTTCTACTTATATAAAAGCAGTGAACTGCTGACATCTAGTGGCTGAATGTGCATACATACCAAATGAAAAACAAGCTTGGCCTCAGATGACTATGGATGTTCTGTACAATTTGGGGATGGGCTTTATTTTGTTTGTTTTAATAGAAATACTTTTCTTTAGGTAAAATGTGTAATTTGGAAAATTGTGAAGCGCTGTAGATGTACCAGAGATAGGGTGCAGCTTTGGAAAGTAGCAGGGCATTCCAGAGACAGGGTGCAGCTCTGGGAAACAATTATAGATGTTAAAAAGTTATGAGAAAGGTTATAAGGGAGGAGGAGAGTAGTAGGTCAGGTGCACAATACAAGTGAAGGAATATAGCGCTCAAGGCAGCAGCTTTGTTTTAAAGGAGAACTAAAGCTTAACTAAAGAAGTAGGCTAGAAATGTTGTACTAGCAGCTAGTAAGTTGCAGGTAAAACTTTCTAAAAAATCTATAATGAAGCAATAGAATTCTTAATCAATCAGATGAAAATTGAGCGTAGGACTGGCCAGATATGGGATGACTTTGACGTAGTTGGCCAGCTATGTGTATGTATATATATATATATCTTACAACAAGGTCGCACTCATTTTGAATAAAACTTAGCATTTATTCCAAACGCAGTTAAAATCATATAGACAGTTCATGTGCAACAATCAGCAGACTTATTTGAACAGAGTCGATAGCAAAGCAGCATTTCGGGAACATCTCGTGCTCTTTCTCAAGCTCGTCTCTATCCCAGCATGTCGCATATTCAGAAGGCCATTTCCAGGACCATGTTTAAGCATAAGGATGGAAGTGACGTAACCGGTCACCATGGTTACGCGCATACATGGATACACCCACCAGCGTCCTAGTAACTAACCCATATTTCTATAGCAACCATCGGATTAAATACATACAAAACCAGTATAAATTGAACAATGCAGATAAAATTAGATAAACTTGTCATTCAGACTGAATTCCCTCACAAAAACAAGTGCAAGTCGAAATCACGGTTTAACCCTTTCAGGGAAAGTGTTTTCAGCCTACCTATCCACTGAACCTTGGTTTTCTTCAATGTCAGAATGCGATCACCACCTCTCTTAAAGGAAAACTATACCCCCCAAACAATGTAGGTCTCTATTAAAAGATACTGAGTAAAACAGCTCATGTGTAAAACCCTGCTTCATGTAAATGAACCATTATCATAATAATATACTTTTTTAGTAGTATGTGCCATTGGGTAATCATAAATAGAAAATTGCCATTTTAAAAAATAAGGGCCGCCCCCTGAGATCGTACGATTCACTGTGCACACATACAAACCACATGTTAGGTCACATGAGCCAATTAACAGACAGAGTTCTGCCTTTTGCTTCCTCACTTCTTCCTGTTACAGTTAGTGTTGTAGTATTTCTGGTCAGGTGATCTCTGAGGCAGCACAGATAGAGTCACGAAATGGTGGTTCAAGGCAAGAGATGTAAAAGGGCAATATTTATGTAAATATATATTCCAGTTTGGTAAGATTCTTTAATACGTCATTCAATTTGATATAAACTATCTGTTGCTTAAGTATTCATTTTGGGGGTATAGTTTTCCTTTAAGCGGAGAAATATATTGGATCACTCTAAACCTCAAATCTTCTGCAGACTGTCCCACATCTATACAGGTAAAGATTTATTGTTAGTGTTAATGGTTCATCTATGCTGGGAAAACAGGTTTTCAGAGTGCTGTCACCGGTGGGATTATTTGAACTGACTGGCACCCATCTTTTTTACTACCTTATGGCTGTGCATCCTTACTTATTGGAAATACATATAGTGAATAAAGTACCCCCTCTTATAAAATATAAGGATATTATAAGTTACCGACCATACAGGGTTATATAGGTAACTTCTAATATCCTCATATTTTGCAACTGGGGGTACATTATTTATTTATTATAATACACACGTTTCAGTGAGTCATGTGACAGAAATTATATCAGAACGCTCTGTTTATAACTGATGACATCAGAACTCACCGTTTATACGCATATAATTTACAAGATATTCATGGCTTTTGTGTATTATATATATCGGCTGCTATTACAGTCAAACCTCATTTATTGTTTGCTAAATTGCTACAATCCCTAAAATTATCTTCTCAACAGCTGCTCAGAGCACACTGAGCAGGTGAGTGCCATTTTGCAAGATGGTGACCCCCCCTGTGACAAGTTTGAAGTTCTGGATCATCTGGTGCAATAAGTTCAGTATATAAAATATGACATTTTTAGCCATTCATTTTTAGGGCTTAGTTTTCCTTTAAATAGCCTTTAACCATTTGATGAATATCAATAAATATGTATATTTTTGTTAATTATGCTCCCCCTAAATACAATTAGGTGCATGGGAATAAATTGCAATGTTTAAATTAACCCTTTTTAAAACTTCTTTTTTTCTCTCTCTGTTTTTGTAGTGGTCAAAGGGTGTTGGCCAAATCTAGATGGGCCCTAGGCTATAGCCTAGCGTTGCCTGTGCATTAATCCGCACCTGGGGTTCGGTGCATCCCTATATATTATACAAACACTGTTATATAGGAATCAGGGGCATAACTACAGAGGAAGCAGAGCCTGTAGCTGCAGGGGGGCAGGAAGTATAGAGGGCCCCATGAGAACCTACTTAATGAGCAATTGCAATATATATGGGTACAAGTGGACAACCTCTGGATATTTTGGGGGCCTTAAAATGAATATGCTGTGGGGCCTAGTAACATTTAGTTACGCCACTGATAGGTATATTTGTGGAGCAAAATACAATTTCATATTAAATACAAAAAAGAACATCCCGAACATGTGGACCAATTCTGTGCTCTGTTTTGTGGCTCAAACAACTACCATATATAGGGGAAATTAAAGCTGGCATAAAATTAAATTATTGAAGAGATATTGACACCAAAAATCAAACCATTTTACATCTATCATAACATTTTCTCATTTTCTTTGCATGCCATTTATAAATTTGCCATAAAAATATTTTTCCTATGCTTTTACATGTTCATCTATGAGGGGGCTGCCATATTTGTGAAGCAGTAGTCTGTTATTAGAAACTAACTAACAGGCTGAGATGGGACAGTCAGATTGACAAAACAGGTATGGGAACTTCAAGTGACGATTACTTACAAAAGCAGAATGATCAGTGAAAAATGATCAACGTGACCTATAGATAACTTTTATTGTACATTAATATTTTGAAGATTTACCATGGCACTGTATTTGCCAACTTATAATACTGTTTAAGAACTGGGTCCTGGGTACCACACTGATAGCAAACAGAAGTCTCCAATATGTTAGAGCCCATATTTGGGTGTTCTGGAATGTAGCCTAGGCTCGATTGGAACAAATGATAAGGGCAATTTGGAGGAACAAAATAGTATTATACGTGTGACTGTCACCCATTTAAAAGTTGTATTTGATTTTCATGCTGCCAGAAATGTACAAATACTTTACAGATTATGCAAGATACTGTATGAGACTTACCCCCACGTGTAATTAAAGGCACATAGTTTGCCCAGGTGCAGTAACCCATGGCCCTGATTCTTCTACAACCTTAATTTGTATGAGTACAAGGCCACATTGATAGCGCAGAGAGCACAATCGAGCTTTGTGCACTGAAAGAGCTAAATTACAAAATGGGCATTCAGCTCTTAAAGTCATAGGGGCAAATCCACTAAGGCGCGAAGCGCCGAACGCTATCGTTAATTCGCTAGCGTTTGGCATTTTCGCTACTGTGCAAATTCACTAACGAACGCTGGCGTAGTTTCGCTAGTGTTACTTCGCAACCTTACGGCAGGCGAATCTTCGCTAGCGACGAAATTACGCAAATTCACTAACTTGCGCAGTGTACTGAACGCTACCTTTTACGCTAGACTTCCTTCGCCACCTCAGACCTGGCGAAGCGCAATAGAGTAGATAGGGATTGTTTAAAAAAAAGTCAATTTTTTTTCTAAGTCCCAAAAAAAACGCTGGCGTGTTTTCTACATGATGGCTGATAGGCTGAAAAAGATCGAAAATTTTTTGGGGCTCCCCTTCCTCCCCCCTACATTTCCTGACTCATGGCAACTTACCTAGACAGTGGGCACATGTGTAGGGCAAAATAACATTTTTATTTGCTGATTTGAAGGTTTTCTAGGCATTTGTAGTGCAGATACGTGTTCCTCCATTGAAATTTGAATTTCGCGCCGTATGCAAATTAGCCTTCGCTAGCGTAACTTCGCTTTATATAGCGAATCAACGCTAGCACAACTTCGCAACCTTACGCTACCCCTGTGCGCAACTTCGGATTTTAGTGAATTTGCGGAGCGCTGGCGAAACTACACCTGGCGAAGTGCGGCGAAGTGCGGCGAAGTTGCGCCTGGCGCAACTTCGCATCTTAGTGAATTTGCCCCATAGACTCTCTGCACACTGCCTCCTGATGCAAGGTTCTCATCTTGCTCATGGCAATCCTGGTTCTCAATACCCAAATACTCACAGCAACAATATCTAGAGTTTACATTTATTCACATGTACATTATATTCACTTCAGAAAAATTATCCATAACCACAAAGCTAATCATAAAATTTTAATAACATGGAAACATACAAAACCATTAGCCACTGAAGGCTGCATATAGCAGTTTACATTGCTGACAATTTAATACAAATTCAGTCTCAAGCCTGAGACTTTAAAGCCTACCATGCCTCCTTGAAGCTTAAGTCAGACCTATCCATCACCAAATGTAGGGGGTTTGGTGGGTGAGAAAGCCATTCCACACACATGGGATAAAAATCAATGTCCAGCTTTATTTTGAATGGTTAAAACAACAAACAGGCATCTATTACAGATGTACTCCTACTCTATGACATGTTAAATCACCTGACGTGTTTCATGCCTCTTTCTGGCACTCCATCACCAACCCCACGATAGCATTACCCACTATGCCATAATCTGTGACATGACATCTCCTAAACTCCTCAGCTGGGACAGGCTCTATTGCTGAGCAAGAGGCTCCTGCACTTTCCTTCACTTCTCTTTAAAGCCGAGGATCTTCCCCTTCTACCCCACACTACAACTCACTACTTGGCCTGATGTACCCATTTATCCTTCAGTTATGCCCCTTTCTGCTTTATCTGTCCCAGACTTGCTACATATGGCTTCTGCAGTGGTTAGGGCTGCCCACAAGGCCTAGTAAGCAGCAGCATTTTTACCCACTCAATGTTCAAAGTAAAAGGGCCTTGTAACTAGGGTTTTTTTTTTCTTAATTTCCCCCAGCCCACTGCTGGACACTTAACAATCCAATAGTAGACATGATGGGAAGATGGGGTACTTCTGTTGTATGCTATCATCACATGCACAAAGCCTGTCCCACAGATCAGGAAGGAGAAGGGCAAATATAAATCCAGTGCTGGTTTGAGAGAACTATCCACCAAAACCATACACATACACCAGTAGTAAATGTTGTAGCATTGTTCCCCTATAGAACGATTTTATGTGATAGTAGTAACATTTCAGGGAGCACTTTGCCCTTTAAAAAAAAAATTCAGCACCATGTAATTACCGTATATAGGCGTTTCTAGAAGAAAAAAAATGCCTTTTAATGTACACGTGAAATCTGAAGTATGCAGATATTATGGCAAAATAAGCCCTTCGATTTTGCCATATATATCCAAACACAGCTACACTCAAGCTCTAGTGCATACTTATTGCCACTATGTGGAGCTCACTCCCAAACCCACTGATAACTTTCCACTCACATACAGAGGCTTCATATGCTTATGTGGGAAAAAAAGCAGAGGACTTGAAGTGTCCATTTGATTTGTTTGAGGCTTTCACAAACATGTGGGTGCAAAGGGATTGATACTAAGAATTTAGAACTTGCTCTGCACCAGATAGCAGCAAATAGCAGCTCCACTGGGACGGTGTTCAGTAGTGTAAAATTTGCCCTTTAACACTGTACAGACCTGGGTGCATCTGTTTACAACTGAAACGTTACTGTACCCTGTGCCTTCAGTTAAATGACTCCAACATCATTCATTATATTTAATTCTATCCTTGCCAGTTACATATCTTTGAACAGTTAATTAGATGCTACGCTACTGGCAGGATGTCACTCGCTGTTTTAATGTAACCAGTGACTTTAGATCGAGAGTGTGAAAAACTGAGGGAGGCATATATCTCTGCATTCAAAACTGAATGAAATACTAAAAACAAATATTTTATCAATTTTATACCATATACAACACAGCAGCACTTCCCCGCATCAATAGCCTTCTGAATACTAAGGTATAATTTACAAACTAAGGAACCAAAATACACCACTGCAGTTACACACAGTAACCAATCAGTAAATCATTGTTATCTCTCACAAGATAAAATCACCAACCTGATTTACTGCTAAGTAACTGTACTGAGCCAATTTAACACCTAAAGTGAAATTTAAGACCAATATAGTAATATATAAAAAAAACCCACACATACACACACAAAAATTGCAAAAGATGTAACAGATTTTTACTTTCAAAGAGGTAACATTAATGTAAGGGCTTTTAGACCTGCAGAAATTGTGTGTCTTTTATTACATTACCCTTTTATTTGAATCAAGTTACTTGTCAGTAAATGCAATATTTCCATATACCAGCAGATGGCAACACAGTTCTGTGTATTTGTATTTTATAAAGCATTTTAAAATCAGGCAGTCATTCAATGTTTTTTATTATAAAATATTCTTTCAAAATAAACCAGGCAGCAGTCTACTCCAAGTCCAACTTGGGCTTTGAGCCATATGACTGAATGGTGATAGAACTACAGAAGTTGCTGAACTACAACTTCTAAAACCTCCTGTCAGCACAACAACTAAAGAGCTACAATTTATGTACAATTATAAAACATAGCCCTCCAATATCTGGACAATGGCACAATTGAAATCATTACTTATATGCTGTTGCAAGCATGAATTATTATTCATGGTCATAAATAGATAAACCCCTAAGAAACACGAGCTCTAAGATAGAACAGCTTGGCTTCATTACAAAACACCTCCAGATATCAAACTACCCAGTGTGGAATGTTCCAATGCAAAGTTACATCCATCTGCTTAATATCATCACCAGTAGAGAATAAAGCATATACGTATATATATACAGGAGCACCTTACCTTCATTATCAAACCGACAGTTGCACTCTGTGACTAATGAATAAAGTCTGCTGTCTTCCATAAACCACCACTTCCAAATATTCCCATTTCTGTTCACTTGAAATAAGAAAATTCATGGATCTCAGTATAATCTTCCAAAAACAAAGTATCAATGGTCTGCAAGTGCACACAAGTGATGACACAAAACAAGTGCCCAGAAAAAGTGTGAGCCCATCCACCCCCCCTCCCTCTCTCTTGCAGGTAAGTCCATTCGTTTGCTGGGCACCTGCTCATCAGTGTCTCACCTGTGCACTAACTGCCTGTGCTGCTACACAAAGCAGTGCTGTCAGGGTATTATTATTTTAACTATGAATAAAATGGAGCGAAATAGTGTATATATTATATATAAATGTAGCAGTATCCACAGCAATGTATTCCTGTTCCCCTTAACGCCACATTTATTTGCATTTAGCCTGTGTTCCATATAGGATTCAGACCAGGAGGCATCATCCATACTCTCTAACCATCCCAATATAAAGCAGTACCAAATAAATAGTACATTCAGCTGACACTACAGATGCAAATACTGGGTTACTTCTCTCTTGCCACCATATTCTATTCACAATGCTGCACACTAAGGGCTAAATTTATTATGCTGCGTAAAATGAATCTCGCCAAAAAAAAAAAGTGTAAAAATCTGTGAAAGTAAATGGCAAATCTAATCAAGATGTGTATACCAAATGATCAACATATATGACGCCATTATTATTGTTGCTTCATACATAGTTACATCGTTAAATTGGGTTGAAAAAAGACAAAGTCCATCAAGTTCAACCCCTCCAAATGAAAACCCAGCATCCATACACACTGACCCCTCCATACTTTCACATAAATTCTATATACCCATACCTATACTAACTATAGAGCTTAGTATCACAATAGCCTTTGATATTCTGTCTGTCCAAAAAATCATCCAAGCCATTCTTAAAGGCATTAACTGAATCAGCCATCACAACATCACCCGGCAGTGCATTCCACAACCTCACTGTCCTGAGTGTGAAGAACCCCCTACGTTGCTTCAGACCTTCCTCAATCTATTAAAGTCAATGGGGAAAATTGAAGCAGCAAGCAAGTTCCAGGCTGCCATTGCAAACTGCAGAGCTGCTGAATAAAAAGCTAAATAACTCAAAAACCACAAATGATCAAAAACGAAAATCAATTGCAAAATGTCTCTACATCATTAAAAGTTACTTTAGAGGTAAACAACCCCCTTAAAGGGATAGGAGGTTGTGAAACATACATGGAAAAGTAGTGCTATGCTGTATAATATTTCTCTTTAAAGAAAATAAAGGAAAGCTCCAATCGATGGGGGAGGCAAATGTTAGTCACCCCCAAGGATTATAACCACTTGCCTGATACCCCAGGCTGGTGCTCCTGTTAGCAGAAAAAAGTACTGGCACTGTATATTTGCAAGCGAGTGATCTTCTTCCTGCTTTCCTCAAAATTCTGTGGCCAACATGTGTAGTGAAAAAGCCAGCTCTTTCTGTTGAGGTTTGGCTTTTCCCTCTACTGCACATGTGCAAGCAGTGCAAAGACAGAAGCTTGTTCGCATATACCTGCGAGCTGCTGCAGTTTTCTGCTAACAGGAGCACGGGGTATCAACTGAGTGATTATAATCCTTGGGAGTAACCCAACATTTGTCACCCCTCATCCACTGGACCTTTCCTGCATATAGAAAATTCAACAGGCCTGCAATGAAGTCTCTAAAGCTGGATATTGCACCTGCAGTCCCTCTGCACACATCTAGCTTTATCTACAAAACATTCTGCTTTTAGTCTATTTTAGGCTCTTACACACAGATGTTTTTTCCTGCATTTAAAGGAGAAGGAAAGTTTTCTTTCACTTGGGGGTGCCAATGTTAGGCATCCCCAAGTGAAAGTATTTATTTACCTGAAACCCCGGGCCGGTGCTCCTATCAGCAGAAAACTGCAATGACCCAGGGTTATACCAGTGAGCACCACAGAGCGATCCTCTTCCGGCTTCTTCTTTCTCCAAATTTCCTGGGGCAGACGCATGTGCATTAGAACCAAATAACCAAATTTTTAGTTAAAGTTTGGCTTCTCGCTCTACTGCACATATGCAGCCGCAAGACGGAAAAAGAAGCCGGAAAAGGATCATTTTGAGGTGCTCACTGGAATAACCCTGGGCTGGTGCAGTTTTCGGCTGATAGGGGTTTCAGGTAAGTTAATACAATCACTTGGGGGTGCCTAACATTTGGCACCCCCAAGTGGAAGAAGACTTTCCTTCTCTTTTAACACAAGTTCAAACACAGGTTTGAGCTAGTGTGCGCTAATTGGCTCCATTATATTCTGCCTGATTTACTCATAAGCATTCTGAGCTGCGTTTTATTGCATTCATCGATAAATAGAACAGAGGGTTGTGTTTGGAACCAAAAAAAGAGCACTTAGTTGCATCAAAAAAAAACTATGTGCGTGTTTTAGCTCAGCATGGGTTTAAAAATACACAGAGCAGAGCTTTATAAATTAGTGATTACCCTCTGCCTATATCCAGAGAAGGACCCATGGAGTGATGGTGCAGCATGGAAGCTGCAGGATTTAATCACCATGGGTAGCAATATGACTAGTGATGAGTGAATTTTTTTCACATGTATAGTTTCGCCTTAAATTTCTTTGAGGAGACGTCGTCAAACATTTGCCATACAGTGAGTTTTGTAAATGTTAAAAAAGATGTGCAGTACGCAAGAATAACATGCGATAGACAAGTGTCGTATTATTTTTCCCTCTAATTTATCGTAAGTTATTTTTTCTATTGTTTCAGAAAAATTTTGGCGAAGAGAAATGAGACAGATTCGCTCATCACTATATATATAACCTTATTCGGCCATAGGGTTGACAAATTGCCTCCGCATCCCTTTAAAACAAGCCATATATTGAAACCACATCCTGTATGAATTTAAATGCAGGCTGCACAGAAAACAATGTAGTGTCCTAAGTAGCCATGTATTTTTAAGTCCTTTTGACCAACAGGGTATCTGTTGCACATCAATTATGCATTCCAGCTTTCAGGCTTTAAGACCATGCCATTGGACTTTTACTGAATCTGCCTGTTCCCCCAGTGCCAGCTTTCTGCTTGACTGACAGACAGACTCACAGCCCTGACAGACAGCCCCATGTAGTCTAGAGGGGCCTAGATGCAGTGAAAGTGCAATTTCCAGTGCAGACTCCATGTTTTTTTCCCACAATGTAGCCTTTATGCCCATTCATCATTGCAGACACAACAGGTGATTTACTTGGTTGGTGCAACGAATTGCATCGAATTTGCCAGAAGGAGGTCAAGAGAGAGTTTATTGTAATTTCATCCATATAGGTTTGTACAGTACACATTGAAACGAAACAATGTTCCTCTAGGACCATGGTGCTACACACAATATAGATGTACCGGACAACAAGGACAAAGGACAGCACAGTGCAGGGACAGGACAAGACAGTGCACACTCAGCAGATGTAATATGTTAAGTAAATAATACTAAACGTCAGACATGATGGGTGTATCATTGTGACATGACAGTAGTAAGAACATGATAAAGAACATGATAAAGTGCAGATGTGCTCATAGGGAACAATTGTATCCAATAGCTATTTATTTATACAATGGTGTACAGTGGCTGTGTAACATTGTGGTATATAGTAAGGTCAGATGGAGTGTGTGTGTGAAAGAGATCTGTCCGGTCCCTGAGTATTCAGGAGCCTTATGGCTTGGGGTAAGAAACTGTTACACAGTCTGGTAGTGAGGGTCCTAATGCTTCAGTACACGGTGAGGTGACGGTAGCTTGAAGGTTCCCTTGTGACAGTAGGCACAGCAGCACCTGATTCAGAACAGAAGGCAAGAAGGACTGAGTCAGCGGTGAGCATAACTATACAGAAGTGCAGAGAAAGCATTTTTTGACCTTTTTGACCCTTAATGCAAGTGGCTTAGGTGCAACTTGCTGTGGGGAAAAACACAAGTTATCCACTTCACTTGCTGATGTATATGCCTTATATTTTCAAATTCCTGTTCATTCATTGGTGGCTCCCATTTAAAATGTCACATTATATCCTACATTTGTCCTACATGAGTCCTTCCTTGTATTGTGCACGCCTTCCTATCACTTTAAACTTCCCTCCCTATAAATAACATTGGCATTGACTTAACATTTCTACCTATGATGGCAAAATGCCCACTAAATACAAACCCTACACACATGGTGATGACAGAATAAAGAGCTTTCTGTTTGCCTGAAACAAATTCCATGAATTTCTAGTTGAAATATGTTCCCGAATAAAGGCCAAGACTAGTGTTGTTGTAGAAAGTGTTTGCAGACAGCAGTATATTTATTTTTATCAAAACAGGTATGGGATCTGTTATCTGGAAACTCATTATCCAGAAAGCTCTGAATTATGGAATGGCTGTATCATAGACTCCATTGTAGTCATATAATTAATATACTTGATCCCAGCCAGCTAAGATATAATTAATCCTTATTGAGGGATAAAACAATCCTTTTTTTAATTTTAAGTAAATACAATCACTTGGGGGTGCCTAACATTTGGCACCCCTAATTGCAAGAAGACTTTCCTTCTCCTTTAATGATAGCTGAGCTTAGAGTAGAGATTCATGTTTTAGCATATTGCTAAAATTGTTAGATCTACTCTGTACAAAGCACTCTGGAACAGGTGAACATCTGTCTCTGACACACAGACATTTTTGACATCTAATAAGCTACTGCCTTACTGATAGCAATCTGAAAAAGAATTATATGGTGTGCCCAGCTGGTGCACATACCAAACTAATTCTAATCATCTGTTTAAGAGATCTGTATAGTATTAGCTATGGTCTTTTATCATATTGTCCGTTAAATGCGGATGATTTAATGTTGGCAGAATATAAAGGAAGGAATTAATATTTTACTTGAAGCAAAAAATGTTGTGGTAAGCACACTTGGGTATTCTAAAGAAATCAGATTCTTTCTGTTTTTCGGCCAGTTCATTTTATACATTTTGTCATGTATAATATATAGTATTCCTACTGTTTCTGATACATGAAAATAACAGAACGCTAAAATAAAAATAAGCCATAGGTTGATGGACAGCTTCTGCTTCCCTTCTGTAAATGCTTTGTCTGCCGCCTAGAATTTCAACGTAGTTGTGCCTTTAAATTCTACAATTTTGTGATGAAATCTTTACAACTTCAGCAATTGCAACAATTTATCCTCAGACTGATCACAGCGGAGATATCACTTTGCTATAAATCCTCTAGAAATCACAGTGGATTCCAGATGGGCCTGCTGAGTTAAATTTGTTGCACTTCGGGACTGGATAATGTAGCTATAGCTGTATTGCACATTCTAAATGGAGAGGGATCTGACACTCAGTATATTATACAGGTGCTGCAGAGCACAGCATGCCAGCCTTTTGTATACACACATACATATATGGTGCCATCACCTTTACTTTCATCACCTTCACACCTCTTTTTTTTCTCCATAATCTCTTTTCAATCATCACACAGCTGTAAGAAATATTTTGAATGTTGCTCCAAAAGCTAGGGATTCAGCAAGTTTTTTTTCAGAAGGCACTTTTTTCAAAAGACAGTGCGGCACGGACAGATTTATTGTGCGTTCAATAGGGTTTGTTACCAGTTGCTAAACGCTTAATTCTGTATTTACTCTCTGAAATGAGATTAACTCTTCCCACTGTTATTATAAAATTATTATAAAAGCAAAACTCATGTACTCAAATGTTTCTGCAGAATAAATTAGTTGTAGTCTGCACATCTCTATTCTGCCTCAAACTACATTCTTTTACTTTCCAGTATTCAGCCTTGTGCTTTTTTTGGCACTTTTCTGTCTGGAGACTTACATCCTTGACTCACTTTCTTCTCTCCCTCTCCTCTCTCTACTTCCCACTTCTTACTAACAACCTACAATGGCTTCCATTCATCCTTCTTTGTTGATGACTCTAAATTCAGCATCAGTCTCCAGGATTACTTGATTTTTTCTTTCTTCTATAATTTCATTTCTTTCATCTACATACATTTTCTTGGTAAAGTTAATTTAAAACTCTGAAATCTTATTTTGACTTCTTTTGCACCATTTAATAGATCAATATTTATTTCCTTCCCTGTCTGACTGACACCCTGACTTTTGCCCTTTTCCTCATTTACACCACTCAGTCGCTTGCAAGGCTTGATTGCTTTTTTTGTCTATGCAAGATCTGTAATTTAGAGCAGCCCAGGAAAGCATTAATCCCTAGTGTCACACCTTGATTACTAACACATCTACTAATTGGCCTCCCTTCCTCTAATCCATTCTAAATGTTTCTGAAATGCTGTCGCACAGGCCTTTTTCTAACTCATCTGTTCTTCCTTGCAGATCAACCATCAAATTGAACTGTGTTTTAATTCCCAGCCCTCTCACCTACAGGAATTATACAGTTTTGTGTCATCTAGAATTTTATTTCCTTTCAAATGAGCACATTGGATCCCTGTATCTGGCATAGCAGCGGCACAGACAGGTCATTGTCTACAAGAATGTTGTCAGACTATTATATTAAAAACAAATGCTGTCATTTGTAATCCTTGGCTTGTGGTGCATTTATTTGAGCTTTTTGTAATTGCTGTTATACATTAACAATCAGTGTCTGAGATTAAAAATCATATGTTCCATTTTATATCAAAAGAAATACAAAAGAATTATGTGTGCTGTTTATTTATTTGTTGGACCCTAGTTTGACTGTTCATCAAAGGTAAGGGGACAAGAATATTTTAGTAAAAGCGCTCAACAATCCCCCTTTTTGTTTTTATATATTTCTTAACTGGGATACAGTTTTATTAAATTAAATGGGACCTGTCAATATAAGAATTAATTTCAAATAATTTTCTATGATGTTATTGTGGAAAATAAACTTTACTTACATTAAATAATTTTCTTCAGTTTTATTTCCATCAGTCTTACAGTTCACAATCACAGCAAGCAGGTAGGCACTATATGCCCACTGTTATTATTACATGTTTTCCATCACCTCAAAATCTTGTGTAATGCCCCAGAATGGGGGACCTGATTCTAAAGGGACCACCCATGGCTGGTGGGCAACCATTACCGTAAGTATAAGCATGGCCTTTACTTTAGGAAGCAGTCATACTCACAAAGTTGCAATGAACAAGGGCACACTTTATTGACAGACTGGTTGCCATTAGAGAATACTCCAGATTCCAGATTCTCTCCCACACACACTCTCAGCGTTGCTCTTCTGAAGCCTTCAGGACCTTTGTTAAGTAGGGATACACAGGCAGAGTGCCATTAGCCGTACAGTGGGTCTCTGCTCCCTTTACACCTCAAGCCCCTGATTCTCTGCAGTGCCCAAGCTTCTCTCCTCTAACCTATGCCTAAACTCTTAATTTCCTTTCCTGGCACACAAATGCCTCGGGGGCTTTACCCCAATCTAATCACTAGGAAATTACCAGAAAGTGGCTTAAAACTGGAATGATAAACAAAAAGAAGGACTAGCAAGAGAGAGAGAGAAAGCCATAATGCCAGCTATGGTGATTTTCCTTTGTAGAACTGCTTGGACTCTCATATTGCCTGAATATTGCTTATACAACACCGTTTTCAAAATGTATGAGATTATCAGTGGGGTGGAGATCAGAACCAATTCACAGCTGTTTTCCTTTTTTGGCTCTGTGCAATTTTTCTCCTTTGGATCATGAAAATGTATGCCACTGTGGCCCACTATAGGGAAAATAAGGATAGCCTAAAAAATGTTTTAGCCTCGAAAGCATCATAACTAATCCTGAAGCCGATCATGTGTCTGTAATACATTGAAACGTTATCTTGAAAATCAATCCAAAATTTAGAAAAACTTAACCTCCTGTGGCAAAGTATTAAAATAACTTTTTCATAATATGTGCAACAGTAAAAACTGACTGCTTAGGAAATCGTTTATATCACACTAACCTTTTCAGCCTATGGCACATGGGACTAGAGCAATAACTAGATTCATGCAGGACTTACGCTCCAAGTCAGACTAACAAAAACCACACCTATTACAGCTATTATGTATTGAGAAATACACAACGTGTCCAACATTCTACTCAAATATTTGATTGGAAAAACCAAAATATGCTTTATTTTTCAATAGGGAACCTGTATATTAGTTCCACTTGTTACATTTAAACACAATAACAGCTGTATCTGGCAAAAGTATATGTTTTCGTTTTTCCCCATTTTTGGCATAAATATTATCTCTGTTTTTTTATTATTCTGGATATATAGAAAAAAGTACAGTATACTGTATGTAACATTTGTCAGAATATAGTGAATATGAGGAAATTTGATTAAATATAAAAACTCAAATGATGAAGTTAAAATAATGAAATATTATAATTTGTCCAAGTATGTACATAGTCATCTTTAAAAAATAATTCTTCCTACAATAAATGCAATCTGTTAAGAGCTCACAAATATTTCCAAATGCTAACAACTCCCTACCATGCTTATCTCTCACATGGCACACACAGGGAGTCTAGGGCAGGCAGAGTATGGCAAACATAGGGAGGTAGAGTAGGGCATGCACAGGGAACATAGGGCAGGCAGAGTATTGCCCACAGAGGCAGCATAGGGCAGGTAGAGTATGATGCACACACAGGGAATATCAGGGATGCAGAGTATGGCACACAGGCAGTGCAGGACAGGAAACTGGGAAACCTAACCGGACCATGTAAGTAACCTATCAGGATAACTCTATGAACAGTATGCACTGGACTATGTACAGTGACACAATGCCTGTACCCCTAAGACAGTCTATAAGAGCAGGCCCGGATTTGTGGTGAGGCCTGTACGCATTATCCCCAGTGCTCCGACGCAAGTGCACGCTCGCGCACAGGGGCGGGGCGGTGCGAGCACAGGTGCTGGCACTAGAACCCAGTGGTCTTGGAGCGCAGCAGTTTGACAGCACTGTATTAGACCATTTAGAATTTTTTGCTGGAAGTTATACTCCATCTATACTGTACCAAAGGCAAAAGAGAAAAATTATCAATAGTATAAATTTGGAATTGTTTCCCATTGGAGTAAGAGATAAGGGGTTACACTATAGTTAGTTTAGGTCTCAAATTGTTGTTTTATTACCTGTTACTCTAGCTTCTAAATACTGTATGTTTCTAAATCAAGAAGTACCTGCCCACACATAGGAGCTAGACACTTTTAACCCTGGCTATTCCATGGGTTAACTCCACCCTGTATTCCATGCTGAAAGCATTCTCTAAAGTTTTAGATTCCTCCCTCACCTCAAATAAGATGTATTTTTAATTTCTGTCAGATACAGAAAGGTTTTTTCTTTGTGGAAGTTGACTCCTTGTAGATGCCACCTCAGCCAAGAGGGTGGGTGAGCTACATGCTCTAATTTGTGATTCCTCAAGCCCAACGTTTTCCACAATGAGGTGGGGGTTACACTTTCTACAGATTTTAAATATAAAGTTACTTCTTGTTTTCATGAGGGTGATGAATAATTTTTCCTACCTACTGAGTAGTATATAGTGATGGGTGAACTCGCAAAACGGGCAAAAAAATTGCAAAACAGCGACAATTTGCCGGAGTCAAAATTGGCGCTCGCGACAATTTTGACACCGGCAACAATGGACGCGCATTAAAATCAAATGGTGTTCATTTAATTGTCGCTGGGGTCTAAAAATCAGAGACAATTGCCAATTTAATATGCATCAAACATTTCTTTAATATAATTTTTACTTTCCTTCTATCAATCAAATTCATCAGGTTTTATTACATATTGGTCTTAAGTTCTTTACCTTGTTAAAATGTTTTTACTTGTAACAAAAGCATGCATATTTGTCAAAGGACTTGACAAATACAAATTCACAACATTGAGGGGTCGATCGGCACACTCCCTATGACCTTCCCCGATCTTAACAATAATAAGTTACAGATATGTTTAAACATAGGATAGAGTACTTTAATATCACAAATGTATTAAATTAAAGAGCCGTTTACTTTTTAGTAAATCATTATCATTTTTGATACCTCAGCATCTCTTAGCAAAAAGGGTGCCTTCAAATATAAATGGGCTGCACCTTTTGTGTAAGTATCCTCACCAAAATGTTTGGTTTTTAACTGTTCCCTGATCAAGGCCTTGGGACTCATATTCAGACAGATAAACACAATGGCTGGTTCTGCACAGCTTCCAAACTGCCTGCAGTATTTAAGTGACTACTGACACATTTATCAAAAAAATTGCCAGGTGGAGTCTCTAAATGAGGTTGTCCCAAATAGTGGGGTTCAATTTACTTTTAGGTTATGAAAGACTTTTTAAAGGTTCTCCTGCTTTCCAACCAAAAACTAATATTTGAACAAGAACAACAAATGTGCAGATTGTGCAGATTGATGCTTTATTTGTTTCCTTATGTATTATTGGATTGGCAATGTTTACCTACAAATAATTCTTACATGCCTCCATTTTTCTCAAACAATGGCGTCCAGCTTGCCTTTTAACCTATCCTTAACTGGAGCAAATATTGTGAACCTATGCACTAGCTAATGTCATAACAACTGCTGTATGAAACAAAATATGCCATTGCACACACTGAGGTTAAACAGCAGTGTTTAGTGTTGTTATTGAGCTTTAACAAACGTAAAAACCACTGGCATTAAAAACCTATTTATAGCAGAAGAGGTTATTGTTACCTTTAAATGAGCAATATTACCAGTAGTATTTATATCAGCCTAAAACCAAAACATCAAAGCAACAAACTTAAAACCTCACAATATGTTCACAAAATTTAGACCGAAAAGATCATCTCCAGTATCTATCATCTACTATTGTTTTTGTCATTTGAAAAGTACTTTACCATTTTAAAGGATTTAGAACATTTCTTAAGGAATTTCTGCAAGAGGAATGTAGACAAAGTTAGAAGGATTTGCCTGGATGTTGGCCTTTGCTCAAAAAACTAAGTTTAGTGAGCCAAGGAGAGATGCCTTAAAGTTTTCCTGCATTAAGTACAGAGGATATTAGATATTAGCATATGTGTTGGCAAAAAGACAGATCTTTTGTCAGGATGCACCTGCTAATTAACATTCTTCTTGTAATATTTTCATTAAGTTTACATACGCTTAACTAAGATTTAAATACTGTAGATAGTGCCATATATAAACACTGGGGAAAAAAAGCACTTTATTATGAAGTTTCTAAAACTATGTACAATGTTTACATCCTCAAGAAACATATATGAAGCTATAGAAGCAGAGATACATGTCTTTCCCCTACCAATTGTTTTGCCTTGGTGGAGGTGCCTGACGAGTACTTGACTAACACCACTTGTAAAATAGTGTGGCAGCTGGGACTTATGAACTGGGTATCTTAAGTTGGCCAAGACAAGAGTATAATTTACATTTAATAAATTGCTTGTATGGTGGTGTGTGTGTAACCTGTCAAATACTGATTACTGGCCTTATAAGTGGTGTAACTGTATTACTAGGCCCCATAGCAAATCATTTTTCAGGTCCCCTGAAATGTCTATAGGTTGACTTGTTTTGCCAATTTTCAGGCCCCCAAAATGTCTAGAGGTTGACTTGTTTTACCAATATTTATTGAAATTGTATATGAATTAGGGTCTCATGGGGCCCCTCTAACTCCTGGCCCCCCCTGCAGCCGCAGGGTCTGCTTCCTCTATAGTTACGACCCTGGGCATGGTGTCATACCAGCTTGACAGATGGGAATATTGAAATTTGTTTAGGAAATAAAAGCTTGGTAGTACCATGTCTGGAAACTGTGTCCATTTATAAAGCAACCCAATATTATCAGTAACTATAACATCACTTACTGACTTATCCAGTATGCTTGGGACCTGGGATTTTCTGCATGTTAAGTCTACTAAAAAACATTTAATAAACCCAATAGGATTGTTTTGCCTCCAATAAGGATTCTTAACATTAGTTTGAATCAAGTACAAGCAGTGTGTTGTTATTACAGAGAAAAAGGAAATCATTTGGATTAAAGTGAATTGGTTTCAAGTGTTTATACACCCCAGTCTGAAATTGTGCATGGTTAACATTTAAATATTGCTGTCTGGGCTGAGCAGCATATTTTTTTTCAATGCTATGGTAAGAATTGCCAAATGGTGTTTCAGCCACTTTAGTAAATGAGTAGATAAAATTCACGATATATTGCTAGGCAAATGATGTTAGGACATGTAATACTGTAAAGTGACATACATTTTATCTTTATTACCCATAATCCTTTTTAACACACTAGGCAGATGTATATTTAGTTATACTCCAAGACCTTTATGTTTCCACTTACTTTTATTAGTATATTATTATAAGGCATATGTATGACCTTTTTAGTTTAAACACAGGGCATCATGTGGCGACAGTAATCATTTTTGCGTGGAAGGTTAACAAGGCAGCTGCGAACAGCAGGAAAGTAGCCTGACCCTCACACATGATGTTATTAGAAAGAACACATTCTGCCCATAGCTGAACATGTTATTAGTGTTGATTACTGAAAGAAATTAGTCAACTCAGACAAGATACCCACATCATGAATCACCCAGATGGGCTATTTAAACAAAGTGCTGATATTTTCATGAAAAAAATCATTATTTTAATGAGTGTTTTTAGTTTAACTCTACCAGATAATTACTTCAAGGTGTATTTCAGAGTAGAAATACAGTATGCACTGCCCCACCTAAAAAGATTATGTTATTTTCATCACTGCTGAGATGAAGAAATTCTGATTACATCTAATTCAAAAAGCCCTTTAGAGAGTCATTCAAATAAAAGCTTGTGCAAATCAAGGTCTAGCAGTTAGTTCAGTACCCTGCTATAATCTATTCTTCTGGAAAATACAGTATGTCACTCTATTACATTGTGTTACAGTATTACACAGGTGATACCAATTTTACTTTGTCTGGTAGAGATCTTTAACTTTTATTGTTATAACTGTTCTAAATCCTTGGAAAATGGCCCACAGAATTGTGGAGATATACATTTGATTGGCAATTTGATCTTGATGCAATTCACATTAAGACTGTCCTGCAAACAGTACTGCAGGGATATATCTCCAATAGCTTTTTTTAAATATAATCTTTGTAGTTTGCCCAATCTTAAAATTTAAAAAGGTCTGCTGTTGAAATGTTATCCTTTACTTAATTCAGTACTTGTTATACTCACTACACACTGATTTTTAATGTGGATTACACTATGAGCTCTTTTCTTTGATGGTGCTTTTTAAATAAACACACTATGCAAATCACTGACGTGGCTACCTAAACAGGCATATAGCAAGGACAGTTTAATTATGTTTACATGAATCCTGGCACAAAGGGGTTGCACAGTGTGTAATAGATTATTTTGCTTTACTTTTACTTCTAAACATTTAGAAACATCCCTTGATAACCTTTGATGCAAATCATGCTGAATATTTAAATGTCATAAGTAGTTTAAATAGTAGTAGTAGTAGTTTATTTTACATTGCAACACAGAAACGGTCCAGTTGATCAGGCACATTGTATAAATATGTGTCCCCTAATTTCTCAGGCAAAATAACTGTGACAGACCACACATCCTCTGCAAAAAAAAAAAGCAGTATAGACTTCAGGTCACCCATGGTGCTTACAAACACAGGCATTGCTGCTAAAGCTACTGCACTTGTCATAAAGGCTAGAAACACAGGCAAAATAAACACAGAGTAGCAATTGCAGCATATGTAGGTTATTAACCTTTTCCAGCCAGTGAAAACAATTAGGTCATATTCTAACACTAAGGAAGTTTTCTCATGTTCAGTGACTTGCAGTGATGAGCAAAACTGGCCTGCTTTGCTAAACCAAGAAAAATGTGCAAAAAGTAAATGACATTGCGGTTAAGGCATTTTTAGCTCTACAACTATTCTTCATAGAAAAGGGGCTTCAATATTGTCAATTCCTAATTCCTCTTGCCATTGCAAGCATGGTACCCAGATGGCATATTAGATAGACGGAGAGATGACAGGAGAGGGCATCAATCTGATTGGTTGAAGTGAAAGGCAAGGGGTGCATAATAATGATATCGGCATTTTTTTCTAGGGTTTTTTTCTACGTAAAAATGTCACAATATTTTTTCTCATGATTGAAAATGAGTACCCGAAATCTGAAAAGATTTTTCGTACCTTAAAAAAAAAATCCGAATGGTATGAAAACTCTGACTCTGAAAACCCGGCATTGCAAAGCTCTCGGGGTCCTGTATTATTCAATGGGGAAGGTCTCAGTGTCTGCACTGCTGTCAGTAACGATATTTGGGGATTTTGGGCCAAAACCCAGAAAACTCAGAAGAATTCATGGTTTTTGCGGAAAAGACTGAAAACTACTGACTTTTCAGGCAAAGGTCCAAAGTTCGCCCAAACCTATTTTTTTGAATGATGAATAAGGTCCATTTGGGAATTCGGATTTGCTCAGATTTTTATCTTAGAAATACTGAGATAAATTCAGAGCTTGGTAAATAACCCCCTAAAAGTGAAAGACATTTTATGACATAAAAAAATGTTTATGTAAAGATTCTTTAACTTTGACAGATGTGAGGTTGTTTGATTTTGTTTGATCTAACTTTATCATCTACTGTAAGCTGTTTCTTCAATTCTCAGTCATTTTTGGTCCACCACGGTATACTTTGGTAGGTATAATGGCAAAAACTCTGATATGAAGGGTGAAAATGGTCTCATCCATGATCAAATTGTATCACAGATTCCTTCGTTATGAAAGCCACTAATGCTAGTGGCAAATGAGGCTTTTTGACAGCTGCTGTTCCCCGGAAGAAAACTGTGGCAGTTAAAATGCTGCTATTTGCTTCTCTGTTTCTCCTATAGCTTTATAGGCAAAGCTGTCTAATGCAGACATAGCAGATACAGGCATAACAC
This sequence comes from Xenopus laevis, assembly GCF_017654675.1. NCBI lineage: Eukaryota > Metazoa > Chordata > Amphibia > Anura > Pipidae > Xenopus > Xenopus laevis. The sequence goes on along the minus strand of NC_054375.1, from coordinate 85,190,824 downwards.
CACTCATCTGAACATTGCTCTGCCTGTCACTACCTTGTTTGCCATAGGATACTTTGACAGACAGACAGGAGCATTTTAAATTCTTTTTGTTTCCTACTGGTGTTTAGCGGTGGTCAAAATAGTATGTGAGTAGGCTTAGTGTGATGACACAAAAAGTAATTCATTGTTTTATTCATCCCTGAAGAATCAAAATCCTTTGAACTTCTCTATAAAGTGCATGTAAACCATGCTACCTATATACAGTGAACAAGTATCACAACATAGATTAGAAAGTAATTGTTCCACTGGTACCACGTGGTAGGCAAAACCCCATTTCCAATACAATATATGCAGAGATTAAAAGGCAAAACTCAATGTTTTCCCTTTGAGGGCAATTGCACACGACTGGTTTCATCAAAGCCATCTGTTCAGAGAAAATGCCAAAAATCCAAACTAAGACATCTACCACATTCTAGTGTAGAATCAGATGTCATTTGCAATGAAAGGCTCCTCACCACTGTAGAGCGAGTAGCTGCATGTAAATTTCAACACTTGCTCCCTCCTCGCACAGGTACCCTCATGTGTGCAGCACATTTCCATGAAAAGGAAAAGCTGGTAACATTTCCAGTTTGGTTTTCTATGGTTTACCCAGAGAAAATCCCTATTTTTGGGTTTAAAGTAGCAAAGCAAAGTTAGACCTGATCCAGTAACACATAGAAACCAAAAAACGTACCTACTGTAGTGTTCCTTTGACACTATAGCTAGAATTTCATGTTCAAATGTTGCCTTGGAGTAAGTTAATTTTACCAGTGGCAGCAAACTTAAATCAGTAGCAGAAAAACAATGATTTTCTATGTGAACACATTAGGGTTGATTAGAGGTATGGTATATGTTAATTTGTCTTTGTACACATATGCAGGAGATTACAAATTAGTGTAGCCAGCAGCAAGCTTATTAAATCCACAGTAGGCAACTAACCATTTTTGCAATGTGCCTTGTTTATTATTATTATGACTCTCAGAATAAACAAAGGCTGCCTCATTTAAATTGGAAAAATATGCAAACAATAACTTTGGCTTCTGTTCTATAAATGTCACTTTCATTACTATATAAACTCTAACATTTACATCAATATGTATTTATGAAACATAAAATTGGAAGTGGAAAAATCCAAGTAAACTATAGCAATTTAGGGCAATGCCTATAAAATAAAGACTAAGAACTAGCAAACCAAAAAGAAGCTGCTTATATGCAAGTTAAAAAAACTGATATGATCTTGAATAGGCAGAATAATATCATTTGGCAACATTGTGGTTCAGGTATGTGGTTATCATGAAAGCTCAGAATTATAAGAGGACAATCTTCAACCCACTCCATTTTAATCATATAATTCATTTAGAATTCAGGATAACAGGTCCCCTAAATATAGAAATCTGGTTCCCATCACTCCCGGACACAATTGAACAGGCAGTTAAAGAATACTAGTATACCGCCTTAGTTTCAATCATAGATTATAAGAGAGAGATGGGTGTTAAACAAGGCCGTCTAAAACAGCTAATGTAGGAAAGTGAATTTCTCAAATATATTAGCTGGAAGAAAAAGCTCTTCTACTGAAAAACATAGATGTAACAATTATTATCACCAGACATGGCCTTCCAAGGGTTAATAATGGCCATGTCTACTCAAGGGCTTCACGGATTCCTTCGTATCATTATTTTTATTACATCTTTTTATTACATCTGCCATTCAAACATGCAGTACTACAATAAAAGTTGAACAGCACTGTTGTAAGGGCTATAACAAATGGGTGACTTTCATATTACAGTATGTAAGGAATAGATGAAATGAGTGACTTTATGGTGCATATGTCACTGAAATATACAGTAATTGTGTGTCTTGTGAGTGTGACACTCAATCATGAATGTTGGTGGAAGCATTTTCCCCTAATATCAGCGCTTGATCCTGGCTGCAATGTTTCAAGTGATGTTAGCATCCAGGAATCTCCTTTTAGTCACAGTGAATGCAGCAAGATGCTTAAGACAAGTTCTCATAAAAATTACTTGCGTGCCCCTATCTGGATGCGTCATTCGAAGCAACATAAGTACAACATTTAGAAAGTGAAAAAGTCCATGTGTAAAATGTACTTCATTTTCTAACCTATCTTTCCATTTATTCTTACAGTTACTATATATTAATATTGCTAAGAAAGGATGTGGTGTTGTTATGCTTTTTTCCTTGTCAACCACAATCAAATTGTTTACTATGCATAACTACCTTCAAATGAGAAATGACTTCTCCCTTTTAAATTTCAGGTCTTTTAGGCTTATGTATAGTTCATGCATGCCATTCTTTTCTCAAATAAACACACTGTGGATACCTGGATATTAAACAAATAAATCACAAAAGAGCTCTTAATCAGGAGTAATTATCTTAGATTAGTTTACATTATTCACTTTAACTTATTAGTTCAACACATGGGTAAATTCACGGTAAATATAAATCACCATGATACACAGTTGTGTTAATGACAATTCCCTAACTAATAAATAAAGATAAACATTGCACTTTCATTCTTTCTCTGGCATAATTGCAGTCAAAATAAATAGAAGGGAAAATGAAAATGACCCTCTAATCTTTCTTGATTCAGTGGCTGCTGTTCAAATTTGCAGCCTTTTCTGAGACTGACCAGTTTGTTCCATTTTGCAGTTTCATTTGTAGGACAAAGCTTACATTTGTAGACAATTCATGATAAAGAATCTCAGTGAAAATCATTGTAACCTGGCAATCCATTCACTTCTAGGATTTAGCCTAGTTTTTTCAAACATTTTTACATACCCCTATGGACAATTGTCACAAGTATGCTAAGAACTGTTCAATTTAATTAATATACTTTCCCACAGCAGAAGATAAGGAATACTGGAAAGGAAGAAGGGCTGGAATAAAAAAAAAAAATATTAAGAAACAGCAGGTTAGAGTTCATTCAATTTTTAAAATCTTAGTATAAACTTTCTTATATTCCAGTTCTGACTGATGACATGACATCCTATTTTGTTTAAAGGATATGTAGATTAATTTGATTGCCCTAATTTGTCCTAGAGACAAAAACTTATAATAGTCAAGTTAAAGTAGAAAAAACTATATATTCTTTATCTTTAAAAAAAAGATCTTTCCATTGCCTTTTTATAGCCTTCATAGAGAGATACCATAGAACTATGGCAGTATAAGCATTCCCATGTACAAAAGTACAACTATGTATCTTTGAAGGTGCAGCAGCCCTATACAGGGATAGTATATACCCATATTTATACAAGAAAATAAAAGCAGTTTTACTTTAGCATTTCCTTCTGCTTTCTGGTTCAGCAGAGAAGAAGCTGCTAAAATGAATTGCCTATCCATTGAGAAGGACTGCTGCATAAAGGTTTCAGATTAGAGATAGGAGAGATTTGTTCAGGGCTGGATTTGTGGGCAGGCCACAAAGGCCCGGGCCTAGGGTGGCAATTGCTGGGGGCGGCATGATGGTCGCATCTGAACTGGGGACTGGGCAGGAGATTTTGACAGTTGTTTGAATCTCCTGCCTGCCTAGTCCCCAACAATTGTGTCTGCAGCAGTGAAGAAGGCGAGAGGCAAGTGCAAGCTCGAGCAGACGGGTCAGTTGTGCTGGGGTGTGCAAGCAGGATGGAGGTGAGGGGGTGCCGATTGGTGAGGGCGGCCTAGGGGCGCACTATTTTTAAAACCAACCCTGGATTTTTTTCTCCAACAGGAGACGTGACTCTGAACAAACTATCCTGTTATATGGTGTGAGTTGGAGAAAGTTCAATAAAAATTAGTACTTTATAATTAGTGATTTATCATTCAGAAGTCTGCTTATTTTTAGACATTAGTCATTTCAGTGAACAAAACTTCCCAACATCATTTTTCAGAGCATACCTTTACTCAGTCCTAGTTGCAAGGTAAAGGTATCTTTAAATTATATTGTTAGTAAAATAAACAAACAGAATAATTTAACAAAACAAAATAAATTGAAGTAATTAGGAATAGTTTCATTTCATAAATATATATGTCACGTTCGGTATCCCAAACCCCTGAAGAGATGCCAAGGTTCCGGTCATAGATGCGCTTCTGCCTATAACAGCCACATTTCACGTCGAGAGGAATCCTTCACTACTCAGTCAGTGCAGTACAGAATCGGAGTCCATAAGTGTAGTATGTAAACAAGAAATGGTCGGTTCAGGCAGTAGAGTGGCCATGGACAGACAAGGGACAGTAAATAAACCAAGAATAGCACCTAGGAACTATCTAGAGCAGACCTACGTTGAGCAAGGAAAAAAAGGATGAAGTGTCTTTAAATATTTGAAATTCATGCAGAATAAACTGAATAAGAGAACGCGTACGACTAGGAAGAAGACCCCTCGAGGACCCCCGGCCACCCCACTAGACCACCAGCTAGTTACAATATATTTTTAAGTTCACAATTATATATGTCCCCTTTAAACTGCTTGTCAAATTTGAAGAAACTTGTCTGTAGGGAAACATTATGTATAAAGGTAAAAATATTAGAAAAAGAAACATATATTATTCTAATGCCATAAGAGAAAATAAATGTTTTTTCAACAGGGTGGAGGAATCAATTTGCATTTGAACTTCATACTTTCTGTTGAAAGTGGAAACATATTACGTAAAGGCACAGCTGTGATAGGGCTGAGCTGAAATGGTCCTTCAACCTGCAGAGACAAGAACATAAATCTTTTGACAATTTCCTTTTAAGGCTATTCATTTTTGTGATTTTATCCAGATATCACCATGATCTCTAATTAAAACGTTTTCCGAAACTACATGCCATGCAGATATAAATGGGATTTACTATAGATTTACATAATTAAATTGAATTTGGATAGTTTCTGTGTCAGTTCTAAGTCAACAGCAAGAGAAACATTATACTGAGTAAAGGATTTCCACTTTGCAGTGGACTGTAAAACAGTTTACTACATTTATGCAAAATGAAGGGTCACTTAGTCTCCTCTGTGCTGGTAAGATAGTGATAGTGTCTAGGGAAGAGGAAGACTGTGTAAATGTTTTGTAACAGGAATAAAGACAAAGGAAAGTCTTTGAAGGGCAACAGCTTACAGTATATAAAACAGTATATGAAAGCTTAGATAGATACCTAATTATGACTAGGCTTGGGCGAATTTGACCCATTTTGCTTCGCCAAATATTCGCCACCAGCGAAATGTCGCCGACGCCCATTAAAATCTATGGGTGTCAAAATAGTTTTTGACGCGCTGCAAAAAATTTTTGACATAAAAGTCTATGGGCGTCATTTTCACGGCGAAACAAGGCGAAGAAAATTGCCCGTCCCTAATTATGACTATTATATCATAATTATGATATAATTATGACCAATATATCCCTATTATTTACTAAATTTACTTTTTCTGTTAATATCATGTTTAGCAAGTAGAATGTAGCCTTATGCAACTGTCTTCCCATTTTTTGCCTGAATTTTGTATGAATGATTAAAAGGTGTTCATACATACAATACACATGGTATTTCTTGACCTGGTTAGCAACCTATTGGTTTAGATATAGGACTAGGTTGGCTCATTTTTCTCCTCAAAGGTCCCCTCATTCTAGGAGCCATGGGCAAATTAACTTTATATCTTTTTTTTTGTCATACCCTAAAGTCATGAATATATCAGATGGCAGGCACTCAAATAAAGACAATCTTCCAACAGGTTGTACAAATCAAGTAGAAAAGATTTATTGTGTCCTCCGTCTGACGCGTTTCATGTTACAAACACTTACCCTAAAGTCAGCACTGGATACATGCAACAGAAATTGCATTTTAGAAGGTAATTTAAAATAGGTGTTGCAGAAAAAAAATGATGGCATGCAGTGACTGAAACTCAGGAAGGAATGGATAATAAAATGAAACAAATTGATCACATTTTACCTACCTTTTGTGTAAGCCAGTTTATCTCTAAACTTCCTAAAATGTCTGGAAATACCGTGAGAGATAAGTACAGTATGAGTAATGTCTGTCTACAAGGCATTCGATACATTTCACAAGTCAGGTGCTGGCCCTGATACCCACCGTATAATCCATTTCTTCTGTTTTAGAAGAATGAAAGGTCCCTTGGAGATTACATGAAATACAAACAGGTGTGTATTTATAGTTTGTAATACCAGATCTGATAAAAACAGATTTCCATTCATCCTACTGCTTCTTGGCATAGGGCCTGATGCTTAAAGTTTATAAGGGTTCTGCAAATTTTCTTTCTTTTCAATTTCTTGATACGTTTCTCAAATGCTGTATTTACTCCAAAGTATGTATAACGTGCAGGAGCGTTAGCACGTCTCACAATTATTATAAATCTTTTACACTATAATATTGATTAAGTAATAATGCAATGAAGTCAGATGTTTGCATTTGCATTCTGCGTTATTTAATATAAAAATCTACATTAAGTGCACCATAATCAAGCAAAGGTGGGATTACAGTTACCATGATGGTATAGCATGGTTGCTGGAACTATGAGATCATTTCCCATTATTGTTAAAGATACTGTCAATTTGCATCCAAAATTACAATTTGCTTTTGGTTTCATAAATAACCCCTCATTTCTAAACAATGGTGTAGGGCTGTATCACAATACAGATGAATGATGGCGGCGTACCATTTTAAAAGGGGATAATCCATAGCGACCAATCAGTAAGTGTAATTTTATAGTCACCATACATCTGGTTTACGAGAAACTGGCACCAGCTATGCAGCTCTTGTTCCATTACATATTTAGTGGCAGTGAACGTGGAGATTAGTATGTTCCCCATAACACTGCAAAATCATTTATTTTACTCTATATTTCTCACTTTTATTTCTGGTGAATAGGCAAAGAGGTCAGTGTTCACTATGCAAATTGCTAATCAAGTACCAAAACTACAACGGAAAATAGGATTTTTTGCATCAAATTAATTAAAAAAGGACATATTTTAGCATGCTTTTGCTATTCTTATAAAATGCAGGCAACTTTATAGCAGCATCTATCCCCTTACATCAGTTCATTAACCTCTACCATACATCATTGTGGCAAACGTGTTGCAGAGATCCAGGATTTCAAGAGATCATGATTCTCTGAACCTTTCATGGATATAGATAAAATATATGAAACCTGGCAAAGAAATACATTAGTCAATTTTTTTTAAATTTCTGGAGGTTAAAAAAAGCACAAACTAAGATTTAAAGCACTAGGGGGGAAATGTAATACAATTCACAAAGAGCAAAAATTAGCATGTCACAATGTAATATTCTTAGTTAGGCTTTTATTGCATTGCAAATCTTAACTGCACATTGTGAACCTTTAACACCTGCTCTGGAGTTTTATTAATGGATGCAATTGCAAAATTTATTTCATACACTGCGCAAACTATAAAATTTGCAATCACTATCCTACTGTTGCATGAGGGGCAAAGTGTTCACAAAGGCAACATTTTAAACTATGCAAACGGATTGCAAATGATTTTTGTGTTAGTGACTGATTACATTCCCCCATTAAGATTAAAAAATACAGTCCTTGGGGCACATTTACTAAGGGTCGAATATCGAGGGTTAATAAACCCTCGAATTCGACCCTCGAAGTAAAAGCCTTCGAATTTGAATATCGAATTCGAAGGATTTAGCGCAAATGCTATGATCGAACGATCAAAGTAAAAATCATTCGATCAAAGGATTCAAAGGATGTTAATTGATCGATCGAAGTATTTTTCTTCGATCAAAAAAAGCTTAGAAAAGTGATGGGGAAGGTCTAACATTGTACCTCGGTAGGTTTAAACTGCCAAATTATGTAGTCAAAGTTTTTTTTAAAGAGACAGTACTTCGACTATCGAATGGTCGAATAGTCAAACGATTTTTAGTTCGAATCGTTCGAATCGAAGGTCGTAGTAGCCTATTCGATGGTCGGAGTACCCCAAAAAAAACTTCGAAATTCGACGTATTTTTCATTCGAATCCTTCACTCGAGTCTCAAAAAATCCATGTTTGACATCTAGCATACAGTGATAAATCCCAATGCTATGTTGGACCATGAGTCCATTTTTTTTCCTCTTGTGTAGCGATAACACAGCTGAAAATTGTCCCAAGTGTTATTACCCAAAATTGAATATACATTTTAATGGTCTCTTTTAAGGTTGTTACCAAACCTTAAATTTGAAGTTAAATATTTATATAACACCTTTTCATTGTTCTTTCTTAAGAAGAACAATGCTGCTACAAAATATGCAACACAAGGGAAGGGTGCTCTAGCACATCCCTTTATTGTGTCATTCATGAATAATGCATTACAAACGTGTTTCTCTATAAACCTTAGAAATTAATAGAAAGTAACTAAAAAAGTGTTAGCATATGAGTTAGTGGTTAGGGGAATGAAGTAGGAAATAAATAAAAAAGATGCTCTTTTGAACAACATAAAATACAGTGATCTTGGAAACTTTGCCCACTATGGTTTTTTTCCATGCAGCTCCAGACCACACAAAATCACCTTTCATTAATTAGTAACTCCCTTAATAGCCCCATGTTGCATTGTCCTTAAGATGTAAAAATATGGTTTCTATTATACTTTACATAGAATCTGTATGTCAGCCCATGCTCAAGTGGAGCTTATGATCTACTCCATAACTGCTGCGCTGAGCAGCCAATAAAAATAATTTTTTAATTTATTTGTGTCACGTATGTCAAACGCAAACCCCAGGGGAGTGAATGGAATACTTTCTAGGTGTGATCTTCGGCCTACCACAGCTACCTTTAGCTTTGGGCCTGGTCCTCAGCTACTCAGGTACTGCCAGGACTTACCGCACGAAAATCTAGTACTCCCACAAGGGCAGGCAAGGGCGCCAAATGTATACTCAGAGAAGAGGTCGGTAAGGAAGGAGCTGGACATAGTCAGGCAGGCCAGCTCAGAACCACATAACTGCAGAAGAATCGTGAGACAAAGTCTAGGTCAGGAACAAGCTGTGGTTAGAACCAGGGAGTCACATAGAGGACAGGAACAGGTAGCAGGAGTCAAAGGAACACCAGTTGCAGAGAACAGAGCACGCTTGACCTATAATGGCAGTGAGTCAGTGCAGAGCAGGGAGTTATATAGCCAGACTGATGGCTTACTTACACTGATCTCCTGTTTCCAAATTAGCAACAGGTGAAACAAGCCATGCCTGCTTGCAAATACAGGGATAATCATAGCAGTGAACCAGGACCTAAGCTGTCTGCTCATATAGAGGCAATGCAGATAGCATTAAAACACCAGGTCTCCGGTTAAACTCCAGGCAAGATGTTACATCTGCTACCCAAAGCAACCAGTTAAAATAATGTTTTTACTCGTTTTATAAAGTAGCACTCCGTGTCTAAAACCCACCTATGTATGCACACCTCTCATTTTTTAAAGATGGAGCATATCTGTATCATGAGCAACAATGAGAAATTGTAGGAATGAGCTAATCTAGGGACAGTCTTTATGTTTCCAGAGTGACACAGAATGTATTTATTGGCATCACTGTTCTTCTCTTTGGACACTTCATGCTAGCAAGTGGACTTTTTAGGACACAAATCTACTGTTAGGCCAGTGTAATTTATGTGATGCACTTTAGCAACATGTGTTCTGTGCTGTGCACTTTAAGGCTATTCATCAACTGTTGGGGCACTGTGGGTTAAATTATATGCATCCAGGAATTCTGATCCATTTTTGAAGTAATGTGGACAGTTATCAATGTTGGAAGACCACATGTATATCATATACTTCCCTGAAGTGTAATAAAAGTGTATAAATAATGAATTATGGGGTATATATTTTTTCTCATTCATTTACATTCCCTGAGGTATAATATTGGGCATATTATATTTTTTTAAAAAAAATGTAATTATTGCCCATTTTACATAAATTAGTTACTTAAAAAGTTCAGGTGTGCATATAAAGTATGTGCATAAGAATTTAATTTAAAGTTTTACACCTGCAAAGGTCTATTGAATTCAATATAAATGAAATCACTTCAATGTAATAAATATGCTTAGAACCCAGCATAGTATTCAGTCGTTTCTTATGCAGCTCTGAAAACGGTGCTGGTTTCTCTGCAAGTTGACTACAGGTATGGGACCTGTTATCCAGAATGCTCGGAGCCTGGGGTTTCCATACAAGGGAATTTTCTGCAATTTGGATCTTCATACTATTAGTCTGCTAAAAAAACTATTTAAATTTGAAATAAACCCAATCAGATTGTTTTGCCTCCAATAAGGATGCATTTTTCTTAGTTGAGATAAAGTACAAGAAACTGTTTTATTTACACAGAGAAAAAGTAAAATATGTTTGAGTTTAGTTTGTTGAGTTTGAATTTGATTATAATGGAGTTCTTGTATGAATGCTTTCAAAATAACAGGCTTATGGATAATGGATACCATACCTGTACACTTATACAGAATGTTACTGAAATGTTTACTCTTGCCTTTCCTGCTTTACACGCCACTTTGCACAAATAGTAGTATAAACAGTGACAAAAGAAACTAGAATAGAACTTTATAGTTTTTTACACTGGCTCACTAAATATGACCTTATGTGCATGTAAGCAGTGTCTCCTCCCACCCACGAAAGAGATGGATTTTCTTAGCCTGAATCTTAGATCCATGCATTTGCTATGTCGCATGCATCAATTGTTTAAGCGTTGCCCTGGTTTACTAGTTTGTTATAACTTCATTTTAAGCCAATATGCACTACTACTTAGCTATATATAAAGGAGATAGACTTCTCTAGTAGTTACACATCCATTTCTGATGGTAATTGGATAGATAGCCTTGCCCATTACAATATCAAATATGGGTAATTCATTAACGCATTTAACCTCCAATTTTCTATTCAAACACTTATGTTTTATCCTTTTCTCTGGCATAACATTATCAGTTTTGAAACATTTACTTAAAATTTGAATAAACAAATGATAGTGCTACTCCCTTACAATTTCTGCCTCCCTGAGAAGGCTAATTGCATGGCTATTGCACAATATAGATATTCTGCAGTTAAAGGGATAAGATCATAGTTAATAATGTTGCAGCAAAAGTTTGGAAGAAGCTTAGTATATAACAGTTCAATCAGGAACTGATTGCAACTTTTTCCTAGAATGCTACTCTCATTGCAATCATAAGGGGTGATGTGCCTGACACAATTAACCAAAATGTATGCAACTGTGTGCACATCAGACAAAACTGTGCAGAAGCCATCCAGTGTCATTTCAGGCCTTCCCCTGTGTCAATAGGTGCAACAGCCCTCAGTTTTGAAGGGGAAGTAAGAAGGTCTGTATACAGAAGTGCATGGAGCGCATTGTGCACCTTTATCAAAGGGGTTTCAAACACAACTGATTTGGGGGAAATTTGCAGGACCACAATTGCACTTCAAATATCAAATATTATCACTAAAATGTGCATGTAAATTTGGCATTATTGAATAAAACAGCACAGGCACATAGGTATATGAGTTAGAGCACTGAATACATGCATGTACATAGATGAGGAATAGCACAGATGCATTTGAATGGAGCGCCAACCCTGGGAATACTGGTAAGTAACTTTACAATCTACTTATTCATTCTCAAATAGAGAGGCAGGCCCCAGAGAGAGCACAGTACGTGGACAGATGCAAGTTAAATAACGTAGACTTTCATTTTTACACGTATTTCCAACAGGCATGTATTTCTTATTATCCATAGTCTCTTTCAGGGGCAATTCTCACAGATAAGATTAAGCCTTTAAATCGTCATTTGTTCTTTTCACTTGACCTCATTAGTCATGGTGAAGTTGAAAATGCTGCCATTTGGCCCACCTACAAGGATAATGACCTTTCCTGTGTGTTACACTGGAAATTTGCAAGGAGGTTTTTTTTTTTTTTTCCTTTAATCGTTTCTAGTTTGGTACATCAGTTCGAGCATTTAAAAACAGCATGAAAAGCAGTGTAAACATCTCTCTTCAGCAGTGGGTGTTTATGTTAGTGAAACTGACCTGCCACAGAGGGAATGATTAATGTATTTTTCTTCCAGACTACTGGCAAACGCGGCTAAGGCCTGCAAAATATTCTGCTTTTCTTTCATGAATACCTTTGAATATTCTCAGTACTGGAGAATGTATAGGCATTGTTTCTGAGAGGCTCTCAGTTGGCTGCTGGCTGGATTTTTTTTATTATCATAGTACATTTGGGAAAGTCCTTAGCACAATGCAAAAAATGTCAATTTTTTTCTGCGTTTATTAGATTAAATGTACCTTTTGTAAAGAACAGAAAGAATTTATCTACCAGCAGTAAACAAAAGTTATTTTTGAACAAACATTTAAGTTAATTTTAAAGGGCATCTTAACCCATAAAATGAGTTAATGTAAAGGTACACAAAATGTTTCTCTGAGTACTTAAATGGATACTTTCCTGGGAATGAATGAGTTAATAGTGCTACTCCAGCAGAATTCTGCACTGAAATCCATTTCTCAAAAGAGCAAACACATTTTTTTATATTCAATTTTGAAATCTGACATGGGGCTAGGCATTTTGTCAATTTCCCAGCTGCCCCTGGTCATGTGACTTGTGCCTGCACTTTAGGAGAGAAATGCTTTCTGGCAGGCTGCTTTTTCTCCTACTCAATGTAACTGAATGTGTCTCAGTGAGACATGGGTTTTTACTATTGAGTGTTGTTCTTAGATCTACCAGGCAGCTGTTATCTTGTGTTAGGGAGCTGTTATCTGGTTACCTTCCCATTGTTCTTTTGTTTGGCTGCTGGGGGGGAAAGGGAGGGGGTGATATCACTCCAACTTGCAGTACAGCAGTAAAGAGTGATTGAAGTTTATCAGAGCACAAGTCACATGACCAGGGGCAGCTGGGAAATTGACAATATGTCTAGCCCCATGTCAGAATTCAAAATAGAATACAAAAAAATCTGTTTGCTCTTTTGAGAAATGGATTTCAGTGCAGAATTCTGCTGGAGTAGCACTATTAACTGTTTCATTTTGGAAAAAAATTTTTTTCCCATGACAGTATCCCTTTAAGCAATTTACGTTCATTTACAAATACATTCATGCAGGAAAATGACTGTTTTTGGTTGAGGTGTGTTACCTGCATAATTACAGGGGAGCAGAAATTGTAAACTCATGAGGGTCAGGGACCTAAGGTGACCCCTTGTGCACAAAGAATTAATATTTCCTAATAATCCTGTGCAGACAAACAGCTCTACATGCAGGGGCTAAAGAAATGGTGGGTGTGCGGTAATTATAAAAACAGACAGTAGAGAGGACAAATTAGAAGCTATAATGAAAAAATAACAATCATGCAGCAGAGTTTCAGAATGTGTGTAAGATATATATATAGATATAGATATAGATATAGATATAGATATAGATATAGATATAAAGTTTATGCTGTATGTTGTCTTCTGTAGGAAACCAGAGCTGTAATATATATTGATAATCTGACACACCTATGAGGTCACATACTGCCCGTCTTGGAGACTCCAGAGATATGATTTATTGAACACAGCTGCATTTGCAGTATACTGCACTTATTGAAATGAAAACCAAAGGACTGGAATTTCTGCTAGAAATCCATTTAATAACCATGCACAAGGGTTTTCAACATATACTGTGTCTGTCTGTGAGTAGTGCTCATGATTTATTTTCTGGAAAATAATATTGATTCCATATCATAAAGAAAAAAATGACATTGTCTCATTCCCCTAAAAACATTGGCTACCTTTACTTCTAAGTATGTTTCTCCAAGAATATGAATGTTTGAGTATCATGACATCATGTCCACAGTTTTTATTACTTAAACAATTTGTGGTACCTCTGTGAACAATACAAAAGAGTCCAGAAAAGTCTGACAGTAACGAACGTTACATTGAGCTTATGCAAAGGGTCATAAATACTATCCGAACTTTCGGAAAGAAATATAAATGTATTTTATTTTTACACATGCCGGATTCCACAGTTTGAAAGGGACCTATTATATTCTGTTTGTGTGTTAGCTGTCTTTGTGTTTGCCAATCCCTGCAACCCTAGAGTCTCACTGTAATACAACCCCATCCTCACCTTGTTCCATTGTGAAATTATGGATTCTGTGATTTGAAGTCCATCTGCTTTCCAGAGAACCTGTGCACCACCCACTATGGAAAGTAGAAGGACTTCAAGTTTTAGAATCCATCACTTTAAAATGGGAGGGAGGGGACTGCATTACACTTTCAGCATAAGGAATCTTTGGAAACATCTTACTGGTTTCATTCAATTTGTAAAAATCAAATATTTATGTGTAAAAATAAAATACATTTATATTTATATAGTTTTGATAGTGTTTATGCAGCTATTCTGCAAAACCCAGTTAAATCAGCTCATGTCAAAAAGGGTGTGTGTTTTCGTCAAACTTTAGTTTTAAAAATAATTTAATTTAAGTGTAATGTGTAAAACTACTCAATGTTAAATATCTTGAAAGGTAACTTCACTAAATGTTGACCCCCAAATATTTAAGGAGTGGTTTACATTAAAGTTAACTTTTGGTATGGTATAGATAATTCTAAGCAACTTTTCAATCTGTCATAATATTTTTTTTTTTAGTTTTTTCAATGATTTGCCTTCTTCTTTCCAACTTTCAAATGGGGGCACTGACACCATATAAAAACAAATATTCTATAAGGCAACAAATGCAATGTTATTGATACTTTTTATGACTCATCTTCTAGTCAGTCTCTCTCCTATTCATATTCCAGTCTCTTACTCTAATCAATGTATGGTTGCTAGGGTAATTTGGACCCTAGAAACCAGACTGCTGAAACTGAAAACTAGAGAGCTACTGAATAAAAAGCTAAATAACTAAAAAAAAAACACAAATAACAACAAATATTGAAAAAAAAATCTAAGAATACCACTCTCTACATCATACTAAAAGTTAACTCAGAACAACAAGTTTAAGGTTAAAATTATTGCTAGTCAGTTAAAAATAGCATGTGTAACAGAACAACATAGGTGGATGTAAAATTATTTACATCTTATGCTGATTTGCATTTCCCTTGATTCTATAAAGATGTTGGCTATATTTGATAGCAGTCTATTGCCTTGTGTTTTGGGCCAAAACGATGGCCTTCTTGATGCATATATGATTGGTAGTGATTCAGATATTCTGAAAAATTTTCCTGTGATGTTTTGGACTTATTTAAATAAAACAGAGACTTGATATACAATGGGGCCCATTTACGTAGCTCGAGTGAAGGAATAGAATTAAAAAAACTTCAAATTTCGAATGTTTTTTTGGCTACTTCGACCATCGAATGGGTTACTTCGACCTTCGACTACGACTTCGACTTTGAATCGAACTATCCATTCGATAGTCGAAGTACTGTATCTTTAAAAAAAAACTTCGACCCCGATATTCGAAGTCGAAGATTTCAATTCGGCAGTCAAATATCGAGGGTTAATTAACCCTCGATATTCGACCATAAGTAAATTTGCCCCTTTGTATGAGGCTAACTGAAAACAGTTATGATGGAATGTAATAAAATTCATTAACAGAAAAAAATATTCACAATATTCACTCCTTTGTGTGAGTTGTTTTTTTCCTTTCCTTGAATTCAATACAGCTTTTGTAAACCTGGAAAGTATTTGGTGACCCCATGGGCCAATAGAAAGAAGATTGTGAATTTTATAGCTTGCACCAGTGAACAGTTATTTAATAAAACTTTCATTTAAAACGTCTGTATTTTTACCAAGTTCCTACAATATCACTATACAAGGGAATTTGTATCTTTTGCTCTACAACAATATTTTCCATCATTAGTTACTCTCTCAAAACCACTACATTTGTATTATACAGTATGTGATACACTTTCCGTAGCAATAGATTGTAAAAAAAAAAGATGGACAGTTGTTCACGTAAGTAAGCATTCACCATTCCCTTACTTCCATAAATGCCTGAATTCAAATGGACAGAACCATATGAATAACATTGTGAGAGAATAGTTTACTGATAGGGGTGATCCTTTATTTATTGCATTTTCTGTTTTATTCTAAGTATAGGAAATTCTATGCAAACTATAGAAAATCCAACAAGTGTAACATGCTGGTACAGTGTCAGCGATTTGTTCTTATTTATCAGAGCTGAAAGAACTTTATTTGATTAGTAAAGACTGGCCAACCCAATATTCAGGCATTTACGGGATTATATAAACCTCACAATACTTTCACAGAAGCTGCTTAAGCCTGCAATATTTTTGATGTACTAGGCTCTGTTAGCTTTGGTTTTTATATGAGAATTCTGCTCAGATTTTTAGAGCAAAAATGTTAACGCAATGTATTATTTTTTCAGAGGGAGCAATATCAATAATAACCTACCATCTGGCATGTGAATCTTATAAAATATATTCCTTAATCCATTACTACATAATTGTACATTTGAAACCCTACATTATTAGGAATGCTTTTGGTTTCAATCAGTTCAGATGATACAGAACCAACTATTTGTGTGGAACAGCTGCAAGAATGGGATTTACAGTACATTGCTTTTCAGCATTCTGTGTTGGAATTGCTATTATTATGAAACAAAAGGCTTACATTTTAGTGCATACATGTGAGTGTATAATTGTTGGTGTTACAGTTATTGTGTTGCAAACACCTCTCTTTGCTATAATCCTGTCCATAGATTCAAATAATGCAGCAAAACTGGTGTCACTTTAATAGACATTAAAAATGTTCACTTAATTTTCAGAAAGGGGTTTCTTTTCTATGCACAAAACTTTCCCTGGTCTGGTAATTTTTTTTAATAGTCTGAAACAACAGTACACAGAATAGTTATGGATGACAGATACTGATGTCCACATAACTTTAAAGTGATTGCAATACTTGGTAATAACCACATATTAGAATATTGCAGGAAATATATTCTATAGTTATGCAACACTTTCATTTTGGGTTTAGGGGAGTGACTCCTATTCCACTTAGGTTTAGGCACATGTTGATATAACTTATATAACAGGGGCTGTCCCATTTACGGAACTAATTCTGTAATTATTGTTACAGAAAACACAGGAGAGGATTGACCTACCAATGCATATAATTTGCATAATTTGGGCTCTATCTGCCTCTGTAGGGAATGAATGAGAGGGAGAAACATTTATATGAAGCAGGAGGCCCAATGTCCACAGGGCCGGATATACATAGTGGGTGCCCCTAGGCCCACTGCTGTCCCCTCCCCTTTTATCATCTGGACTGGAGCAATGGGGATTGGCGCATAGGAAATTTAACAAAATTGTTGTATCTCTAGCACATCCCCAGTGTTTTTGAATCAATGTGGGTGTGGTTGGGCAGCATGCTGCCCCCCTAAAACCCTGCCACCCTAGGCCCGGGCCTAGGTGGCCTTTCCACAAATCCGGGCCTGAATGTCCAAGAAGAGAGGGGTTAAAGTAAATACAATTTAACCAAAATATGTATATTTTCATTGGGATTAGTAGCAGATACACAAGAGTTCCAACAAATGAGGGGAATCAAAAAACATCTGAATTAAGTGGGTTGTTTCCCCATTTTTTAACAAAGGCTTGTGCCATTTTGAGCACCATGCAAAGCTTCCTTACCAAACCAGGGGATGGAAACCAGTGCCATTGGCTGAGGGGACAAAATATCCACTACTCTTTATCCTGGTTCACAGCATCTGGATGCAGACTGAACTCTTTCTAAAAAAGAGATAGCAGGAACACAAGTGCAGCAAATGACGTAAAATATTCATCATGTAAATTTCAAACAAAATGTAGCAGAGGTCTAGGCAAGTATGGAAGAATATGAGGAAAGAGTCAAGTCTTTCCAGCTATATGATATAAACCATTAGTTAACAAGATAACTATGAAATAGACACATCCACAAATACATACTCCATTCTTAAAAACAAATCTGTTGTTAGTATCTGCTTAATGGACCAGTTGTACTTTATCTCTTCTAATACAATTTCCTAATCACGAGTGGATATACAGAATGAATATGTTTTAAAATGGATTATTTATATTAGCCAAATGTGTTTTCAATTAGTGCTATTTATATTTAAAAAAAATGTTTTGTGATTTCAAGATACCTTGTGTCCAGATTCTGATACGTGATAAAATACCAAGATAGCAGATATTACATGTGAAGCAGAAAGGCATATGGATCTGTTTTTAGTATTAAATGCTGCTACCTGTTGGGAATTACTTTTTCCTGGCAAAGTGTTGTAGTCAGCTAATTTATAAGGTTTCACCATTTATTCTGCATTACAAATCACACAACACATCACTCTTTGTGCAAAGTAACTAACCTCCATGTGACAAAAGCAAGTGTCTCATTGTTCATTTGTTACCAACACATCTGAGAAACAATGTGAAAGATATTATTTTCATGATAATTCCATGATGTTATAACCTTCTTGGTTCCATAACACAATCAGAAGCAATATGTTGAGGAACAATTCTTCTTCACTGCATCATTTTTATATTATTCATTTTACATCTTTTCATCTCTTTTACATCTTTTCACCATCATTTTACACCTAACCAAGTGTTGGTTAGTTTGAATCTGGTATTTGCTGCATCTGTCCTGAAATAATACCACATTTGTAGAGAAGATGCAACCTCTCATACCTTGGCTCCAGGCCACAGAGAGTAACATCCAATGGCCGTTCACCATTTCTTCACCATAAGTCATCAACATGGTGTGAGGTTGGGGGGAGGGGGAATCCCTCAGTGAAAATAACCCTCTAGCCTGGAAGGTGAGGTGTCAAAGGTATGACCTTTGCTTGTTTTTAAGTACTCATTTCAGATGGAACTTGATATGAGGGTCCAGATTAAAATCGTAAACTCTGTGCAACTCACTGCATGCAGCTAATTACTTTCATTTAAACCCTCCAGTACTGAAGATGGTCTTTCATACTATTTGCCACCAGGCAGAAAACGAGCTGTTTAGTTTCAATATTTTGATTTCTGATAGTAACATTTCCCATACAACAAAACCTGCCTATATCTGCTATAATTAAATATTGTGATTTGAGCATAGGTCCATAGGAACCTTACAATATACTGTGTTATTCGTTACAGAAAGTATGTGAACAATCCATATGGGATGCACCACAAACACAAATTATGAAGCAAATCAGTTTTATTGTCCCATTCTGTACATGCATCTGTTACTACTATATGTCTATAAAGAGGTAACAAGTCTGTTACTTGTCCTATGCCATACAAGCATCTGTTATTACAGTTCGTTGTTTATGTATGTGCATGTGCCGTAATATACACATTTGTTTCAGTGTATACAGGAAATGACATACAGTTCACAAGAGAAACAAAAACAACTACAAGAGTGCAAGACTGTAACAAGAAGTGTTTATGGAAATACAAAAAAGCTGTACAAACTTTAAATGGGGCCTCATGCGTTTCCTTGCCATTATTCACTTCTTTAAGTCTCGATGTCATTAGCTAAACCACACGTATATAGACAAGTGTGTGTCCCAATATATGAGGCACACATGCTATCAATTTACAGAACACAGTAATTTGGTAAAAAAAATGATTTTCGTTTCCGTGAATTGATTGACATTTACTGCAGCTAAGTGAAAGGTCCTTTTCTGCATGAAGTATCTGTTTTAATAGCCCAGTGTGATGCATCTGGTCCTAGCCTAAATTCTCCCCTTGGGTTTGAAATATGGGTTTGGAGTGAATTAACTCGTGTTTTTCTTTGCACTTTTCAGGAATATGTATATTTTAAATTTTAATTGTCAGATAGTATATGGGACCAATATATGTCAGCAAAGAATTACTATATACAACTGATGATTTCAGAGGAGAAATTATATACAATTTTGGGTGCTCACTGGTTCTCTTAACATTATACTTAATCCCAATCAGGGTTAGTTTTTCGGTAGGGAGGAGAAGATTTTTGTCCAGCCCCCCTTAAGGGAAAACATGCTCATAAAAGCACAACATGGTTAGATATTTATACTGTACATCAGAAATGGCCAACTACAGGCTGTCAGTAGAATATTGGAGAGTAATCCCCAAATTACTTGCATCTTTTTAAAATGTGGTTGTGGCCCACATGAATGTCACCTTGTGCTCACACATATATTCAGTAGGCAATGGTATTAGACAGACTGCATGTGATTTTCCATCTTCAATCAGCCAGCGCCTTTAGGCTCATGGCACGGGGGGGGGGGGCGTAGTTTACTTTCTGTCCGGGAAAAATAGTAGTGATAAGGCAACAGAAATCAGAGCTGAATTATAACTTTTAACAACTTGGCACATTCAGTACTGGGGCTTATTTATAAACTAATTTGCTCCTGGGCAGTAACCCATGACAACCAATTCAACGTTTGCTTTTATTGTCCTATGGGTTACTGCAGGGTGCTAATTTTCTAGTTTTGATAAATTATCAAAGTCAAGTGTTTCTTAACCAAAATCATCAAAAAGGTGCTTCCTTTGTACATCAAATATTTATGGCACAATATCACATTATGCACAAAGTTAATAATGGGTATCACCACAGGTGTCTATTCCCAGTGTGGTCCAAGGGATTATACTGAGATTTTCCTGAATCCTACCTACTTAAATCCCTGTAACTTGGTGAGTGTCACTTGGAGAACTACCACCCACTAATTCTCCTCAGTGGAGGACAAAGCTGCACCTATTATCTCAATTTGTATAACACTCCTAGAACTACTTGTCACACGCTTTGTCTCATTGACAGGTTCTTTATAACAAAATTCACTATGGCTTGTGCTACCTTAAGACTTAATCATCTTACTAAGGCCCACTTCTTCAAGCTCTCCAGCAACATCCAACCACCTCTTGGAGAGGGGTCCTAAAAGTACTTCCCCTTAAATAGACCAGGGAACAGGAGCTACAGTGACTACTCCTGGGCCTATGGAAACACATCCCCCATTGAGGGCATACATTAGATTATACTTCATCACAGTGAGGATGTTTAAAGGACCAGTAACATAAAAAAATGTAAAAAAAAAAAATTGTTTGTGTACTCTGCTTGCACTCCTCTTCACAAAAGGCGATCCGGCGATCCATCATGCAGCGCTCTATTTCTCCTCCCTGCCTTCCTTATAGTAGATAGCCATGGAGGAGAACTTGAGCACCAAATGATGGATCACTGTTGTGTCACCTTTTCTGAAGAGGAGCGCAAGCGGAGTTTTGGTAAGTTATTTATTAAAAAAGGCTGTGCAGGAGTGTTGTACAAATTGAGATAATAGTTTAATTTGTCTTGGTGTTTTGTTTTTTTTGTGGTATACTAACGGATTTTTTAAAAAATGTTTTTGATGTTATTGGTCCTTTAATACCTTCACATGCCTATACTAAGGAACAAATTTTTTCCTTTTTTGAAGTTACATTATTTTACAATCTTTTTTTAAATTTTGTCAGGTTGTCAGTATTGCATAATAAAATTTAGTCATGTAAAAAAAGAATAAGTGGGAAAAACATGATAATTAATAAAAACAGTAATAGGTTTTTACATTAATTGTGGCAAAATCACATAGCTGGCTTCAGCTGTGCCAGACACAGAGTTTTGTTGCATGTTAAAAGGGATGTTGAAGGGAAATAAGTACATATTTACAACAGCCCTAATAATCTATCCTAAAAGATAAAAAAAAGGTAAAAACAATGCACATGATAAGGAAAAAATCCTGTTTACTGTTTGTATTTTCATGAATAAGACAGAATTCCCTCTTTTTTGAGTTTTGGATTTTGGGGACCATTTAAATAGCAAACATAAAAAAACACATTTAATGTTAATAAGTGTCATAATTGCATAATTATGGGAATTCTGGAAAGGAAGGAATAGACAAAATGGTAAACATTCAAAGGGATTAAGCTGCATTTAGAACATGAGTCAAAGGATTATAAACATCTTTAATGCTCACACCCTAATGATAATTTGCTTCAGCTGTAGGGAAAACCAATAGTTCAAATTCCTGCATGGTAAAATCATTGACTTGTTCATCATAATGCAGATATTTGTACAATCTAAAATAAATATATGGCCTCTAGTTCATCTTGAAGGTTTTTATTATACAGCTAAAGTTAAGGATTACATGAATAAAAATGCAATCTAAAATATTACAGTGGAGCTAATATAGTTGTAGAATTCCCTAAGAAACACAATAAATTGTACATGTTAAAATGACAAAACATAATAAAATTGCATAATTTGAATCAAATAAGAAAAGAGCCAGTGCAATGGAGCAATGAAGGCTGTATAATATTCCAGATTTTCTCAACTAAAAAAAAAAACTCATCCCAAATTAACCAGTGGCAAAATCTTAATTATTTTAGGCTTTTTTAATTCCCTAAAAGGTTAATAAAATTAAAACATCAACGCAATGGATTGCATTTTATGATTTTCATCTAAGAGCTGTGGTCAGCCTCTCATGGTCCAGAAAATGGAGCAAATTAATCTATGCACTTATAATAATGAATCATTATTATTAGTAGTAGTAGTAGTAGTAGTAGTAGTAGTAGTAACAAAAAAAAATAGTTTGATTTGATATTATAATCAGAATGGAGGAGGGAATAAGGCAAATGTTCGCCATCCTATAAAAATGTGGGGTTCTTAAAAATAGTGTTATTTTTTCTTCTTTATGCTCCCTGATGATTCAGTGATGCTAACCAACTGCATATCTAGATGTCCCCTATATATATACAGAGTGAGACATTCAGGTTCTTCATGCCTGCCCTTATGCACCATCAATTAAATTTTTGGCACTGTATCCCCCATTTAAACCTGCCTTCCATATCTCTTGGCCAAAGTCAAAGTCTGCTGTTTGTAGAACCTGCTAGCGTAATTCCTGCCATTGCTATTTTTATCCTGCTGTTTTTCCAGTTCTTGGCCTTCACCTAACAATGGGTTAAAATACTAGCTGTCTGCACTGTCCCATGGCCTAAAAACACATTCAGATTTTTGCAGCCTACTCCACCCTCTATACCAGATACTGACTATGCCTTCAATTCTCTAGTCTAGCCACATAGGATTCGATTTCCTGGTCCTCTACTGTTTTCTGCCTGCTAGACTGAAGTGAATTGACTCACTTCTAGAAAAAGATATTGGTGAATACCTGCAATTGAGGCCCTCTCCTTGTTTTTTTTTGTTTTTTTTGGAGGGGATGTCAGACTACATTTTGTAAACTTCCCTAGGCCCACCTGTGCCCAACTCAAACATAGTAATTATTTAGCCAAGAAACAAAAGCCAAAGCCTATTTTCAAAATCCAGATCCAGTCCATAAATCATCTACACCATCAGGAATTGCAAATGTATATGTCTTGAACATGAGCCAATCTGAGACATCAACATGGTGTTTGTGTGGCTGGGGGTGTCCCTCAGTGAATATAACCTTCTAGCCTGGAAGGTGAGGTGTCAAGGGTATAACCTTTGCTTGTTTTTTAATTACTCATCCATCACACATGGCACTTTGTTTAAAGGTCCACATTAAAAAACTAACCTCTGTGCAGCTCACTGAATGCATGTCATGGAACTCTCCAGTGACTTATAATTTCCCTATATTTTGCAATAGGGAATACTTATTCATGATAGATAGATAGATAGATAGATAGATAGATAGATAGATAGATAGATAGATAGACAGATAGATAAAAATAGATAGATAATTAATAGATAGATATCGCATATGGTGTGGTTGCCCCATTCAAGGAACATACTGCTCCAGTCCAAATGCCCTTACGTATAGAGGACAGAAAGCTGAATTCCTTTATAGCCATCTCAGTGGGATATGGCATTATATAAAGTCACATTACAGAGCCACATGGCATTACTGTAATTTAAAATTAAATTAAACAAACAATTTAATCTTCCAATTGTATAAATATTTGACCAATGTTCTATTATTTTATAATGGTTAATGTAATCCTTACTAACGAAGTATCAAATTATTTGAATGCTGTCATCAGTGGGTCAATTAGGGTGAAGTACTAGATCATCTTTCAACACTATTTGAATCAGCTGAGATGTTGGTCACCTGTTGTACTTGGATATATTTTTCCAATGTGCCATCTATAGCAGGGTTGCAAGACAACCTATTCACAAGAGAGATTGAGTTCATTCTTTAGCACTTTCCCATATTAAGCTACAAGATTTCTGGAACAGTTTAGTTTTTACAGTATTAAACACATGCATGCCTCTTTAGCTATGGAGTTTGTTGCCAGTGTTCTATTTACTGGCTTCAGAAGCTACAGATAATGTCGGCCTTCTGGTTTTATCCAACAGTTGTAAGTCTGGCAGCAAAATGCCAGCCAAATTTTTCTTTCTTGAAGAAAATCATACACTTAATCTTAACAGCTGCTTCATCTGTTTTGCAGGGATTGTTTCTTGTGAAATGGAATACAACTGCATTGTTCAATGTATACAGAATAATTTAACAGATGCAAAAAGCTGTTAAACAAAATAACACATTGGTGAGTTTTGGGGAGTATAAAGACAAAGGCGGAGGTTTCAGTTTAGGAAAACTCTAATAAACTCTTCTCAGTCTGGATCTGTGTTGGGCATTGGCTAAACCACCAATACCGAAATTGACTTCATTTATACACATGGCATAATTTAAATGTTTTGTGCGATGCGATTGCACAGTTTACATATGCAAACATTTGGAGGGGGTCTCCATGTTTTCTAGGCTTTTCATGCAGAATGTTTACACTAACATTTTGACAAACAGGGTGCTGACAATAAACTAACAGACAGGCACAGAATGAAACACAAACTTTGAAAAATCTTAAACAAATTGCAATTTAATGGATAGAGGTCCTAATTAAGGAATTAATGAACGATTTCTCACAAACACTGGATGACATGCGGGACAATTTTAGAGAACAGATAGTTTTAGAAGAAGTTTGTTAACTGGCACCATGGTTACTTATTTTCATCTTATTTTATTTTCCTCTGTAATAGTAAAACTTGCACTTGACCAAATTACAGAAAGAGCTGTTGTCTGGAAAATCCCATGTCCATAGCATTCTGGATAATATATCCTGTACTGTACATATTTGGATATTGGACTCATCATAAAAAGGAAAGGACTATTCACTTTGATTCAGAAAGATACCTTTAACCAATGAGTAGCTAGGGACACTAGAGTTTATAATGTCTGTTGGCAGGCACTTTTACATATCCAAGGATTTTTAGTAAACCACATTTACTACATCCATTGTAGATAATATAGAAATCACTTCTTCATTACTTCTGTTTTTTCCCAATCTATGGTGTTATTCTTAACAGATGTGGAAAAGCAAACTGAATTGCAGTTCTCAGGCAGGCAGATACGGAGCAAACAATGTATATCGGAATAGTAAAATTCTACCAAATCAGCAAAGCAATTGGAGCTTTACAATCAATTCTGTTTCACCTTTAATGCATTGTCACAGTAAAGCTACCTTTCTCCAGAGATTGTCTCACTATAAATAGTCAGATGATACAATAACTGTGGACAGATCTGTGTGTTTTGACTGTCAGTGCCTTGTTACAACTTGTCAAGTCACAAGAGGATAAGAGCCCTATATGGTTTCTATTAAAAAGAATCGAATAGTTATGCACAAGTCCAACACATTGAATTATTTATAAGAGTGTCATAACAAACCTTAAAGAGATTTACTTAAGAAAGTAAACATAAAATTGCCCACAAACCATAGGGTATATTAGCTTGCAAAATTATTATTCATGGCTAGAAGGCCTAAGAACACTATACTTTTGGAAGATAGCACTGAACACAAACTCCTGTATTGTATATGCTTGAAAGCTACAAACATATACAATACAGGCATGCAAGTAATTGTGTCATTCCAAGTAATTGTCTCATTGCATTTTGTGCATCAAAACAAGGACCTGTGTGTCCTCAGAATTCCAGAGCTTTGTCTTTCCAACAAAAAAAAAACATGTTAGAACCACGTTTTGCTTAATTGTTGTATCAAATCAAATGAGCTAGTTTGTTTTATTAATAGATTTACAAAATATGACTAATTAGATTGCGTTTTCATCAATGACTACAAAAAAATGTAAATCATCTGTATACCGTAAAACAGAGAACAGACAGTACTGTCCAAGGCTTTAAATGCAGAGAGATTTTTATGTTCTCTCTTTTAATGTTTGGGGGCTCGGTTATTATAAAATAATAATGTCATACAAAGAGTTCTGTGTAGAACTTGGGGATGCTAGGGGCCATAAAAATATACTGGAGGACCACAGGCCTTCGGAACAATAGATGCTCTGTCTGTATAGATAAACACTTTCTAGAACATTCTCCACTTGCGTGAATGAACACTTTCCATCTGAATATTTTAATTGACTGAAAAAAGTGTTTCATGGACTCTCTGCTTCTCTTTGAGATTTCATTTTCCATTTCCAGTTTACAAGTAAATATTTTTAAATGCAAAGTGCTTCCACTTTCAGCATAATTTTATTTGTGTGTAATACTGAGTGTCCAGTGATATATTTCAGCCACTTTAATACTCAGTAAAGTACATTAATTAACAGACCCTGATAAGAGTATCATATATTAGTAAAAAAGCCCTTTCATGTTGCTGATCCTACATTGATGGAACATACAATTTAACAACAACTATGGAGATAAGCATTTATCCTACTCCACGGTACTCATGTTCTCACTGGTTTGACCTTCAAGAAATTTGAAGTAACTGCAGAGCAGTATTACTTTAGTAAGTGTACACCCAGGCTGTAACGTACTTGTCAGTTAGGAACCTTAAAAGCCGTGGGTACACTCGGATGCACAGGGCAACCCCGTGGATTCTGGTGTTCACCAACGCCCTTTTGGGGCCCAGGCTTTCTGTTGCGGAATCTATAACGAGCAGTGCAAAATAGAAACAAGTCCCAAAAACGAGATACTGGCAAGGATTAGGCAAAAATGTAGTCGATGATCACGCAAAAGGGTCAAGGCAGGCGCCAGGAATCAAATTCTATAGTCAGACAGAAGTCAAAAACCAGGAATAACAATGCTTTGGCAGGATCTGAAAACAGAAGCCAGCTTAGGCACTAATAAAATGGCAACAGGCCTTTTTAAGGAAGAATTTGGTGCTAAAAATCTAAATTCACGCTGCAAGATGACATCATGACACTCGGCGTCATGGGTAGTAAAATAGAAGCCAGAGTAATTTGCGCCTGACCAGAGCACATAAGGAAGACAGAAGTGAGCGCCTGCGCACCAGCAAATGAGGAGATACACGTCGGGAGGTAAGAGACTGGGAAGATTTCATGGTGCGTCTTACACAGGCACCACCATAAAGTGGATAGGTAGGATCCACTATGGGAATCAATAAGGGTATTCTAAAATTCATAAGGTGTTGAGATTGCTAAGCGATGAGAATACAATGCACATGCAATATTCTTTATTTCAGATAAAAATAATGGCTTTGTATGATTTGTACACAACAACTATTGGGATCAATATTAATTACTCACTGAATATTAGATTTATCTTACTTTTAAACTTTACCTCAATCCATAAATTGAAAACCAAGCAGTGCACATGTGCAGGGTATAGCCTATATAATTATGTATACTATTTATCTCTGTTATGAAGGCCTGGCATTTCTAAATTAAAACACTGCTTCTGGTAAATCAAGCATTATTGAAATGTAATGTTTTGTTTTTTGAGGGCACCACAAATGGAAGAGGCACATTTGGAACTTTGAAAGTATCTCCAAGTCTGCACTCTTTAGTTTTACTTCAATTTCATAACTTTATTCAATTATTTTGAGGTCATCTAGTTCATTAAATACCCAATTTTAAAAAACATGAATTAAAGTATATGTACAAATAAACTAGATATTAACTCAAACATTAAATCAAATAATAATGAATTATAAAGTGCATACGTTTTTAACATAATCACAACATAATTTATCAATTTGCAATAAAAGTTCATGTTCTATTCCTGTAGGGTTAAATTAGCATTGGATACACCCTAAATTCCTTGGCAGTTCATCAGTTGGATGTATTCCTTGTGTATAATCTCATGAAAGTTTATTTAACCAGTCTGAATTAATTCTGTTAAAAAATATGAGGATATACTGGCCCAATATTTTCCTCTGTGTAAGACAGCCTGTCTGCGCAGTTGCAGCGATCCAGATTATTAAGGAGATGTCATTCTGGCAAAATGTGGCCACTTTTTTACGTTCTGTGTGGCTTTTTTAGGCATGAATGGTATTAGCGGCAAGTCTATAATGGGATCCGACTGCTAAGTATAGATGCGACAAGCATATATTTATTTTGGAAGCGAAGGGCATTGCGGCAAGGTATAGCATCTTTTACCAGGTTTAATGGTCCAGCATACAGTTGCACGCAGGTGCTGCACTCTCCTCTGATTATAGATTTGCCCCCATACTTTACCACATCCTTAAGTGCTGCTTATGTCACATTCTTTAACAAAGCTGCAATCCACATCTCTCATGTAGCTTGCCTTTTTCCGCCACAGTCCGCAGATGAAAGCAGGGCCAAGTACCTCAATGCTTGCACGCCAACGTGCGTTTCACCCCTCCACCGGTATATTATCTATAATAATATGAGTTGTTGTTTTGAAAAAAGTAGTTAAATATCATTAATATGCACCTGAAGAAATGGTGCTGTCTACAGCACTTCATTCATTAAAGTTAGTTGTGTGTACTAACTGAGCATTTTGACTTTCCAACAATTGTCTCTCCTCTTAAATGCCTCCAGGGTGTGCTAGATGAAATTGTAATGTCCAAGGGTGCTAAAAATAGATACCGCTCTATGTACTATTCTACGCAACAAAAAAACATAACCATGCCTGGATGGAGCCCCAACCTTCAATGGTTAATACATGGAACCAATTGGTTCAAAGGGCCTAATAAAATTGACTTATGAAGCTAGAGGGACACAGACCAAAAATGAAAAAAAATCTGGACCCCATGGTGTGAGGCGGATCTAAATTAAATTTTACCTGAGTTTTGTCAATGGTTCCACACTGTACTGAAATAATGTTTATTTGTTGCTGATGCATAGTTTACTGTTTGCTTCCACCTACTATAATTTCTGTCTTGGCTAATTGTATGTTATTAAATATCAATAAAAAAAGTTACCTATAAAAAAAGTTAGTTGTGTATCTCAATACATAATTTTCAATCTTTACTAAGGTTTGAGGTTGAATAGTTTATTCCCTAACTTACAGAAAGTTACTGTGTACTATTTTGAATCACTTGCAATGTAGCAATATCCATAATTTAAACTGTAAACACCCTTAAACAACTGTATTTTTTCTGTTTTTGCCGTGCCTGTACTAGATGGTTTTCTACAGAATCTAGGCATAGAATCAATACTTTTTTATGTGCAGTTTCTTTAAATATATTTAATTGAAATCCCCGGTAATACATAAACTTTTTATTGTGCATGACACGCCTTCTCTTCATACCAAGTATCACTAATCTGAAAAATTGATATTTTAACAACAGTTGGTTCTGCTCCTGTGTATGGTAAATGTGGAATGAAGAATTGGCAGGAGAGAATATGCTTTCAATGTCTGATATAAGTCTGTGTTCCTTTTAAGGGAAGCAGAACGCACAATACTTCTTTCTCTTGCCATGGTATTTTTTATTAAACAATCTGTCTGTTATGGAGCTTTATTTGCAGGCCTAGAGGGATCTTTAGACCTTGCCAATGGTATTATTTCCATTTAACTTCATGGATAGAGCTCTTTTTGAACATTTCACGACTGCAACATTTCGATAAGTGAGGGTCGACGTGTTTAAGGAGGATTTTAACTTGCTTCAAAGGCTAGAACATGTATTGTCTAAAGGTTTAGAAAAATGGGAATGTCAAGTTTATCAAACAAAGATATGCATTATCCATATCAGTAAAAAGGAGTAGGGCACTGTGGCCCAGATTTCTAGAAAACGTTGCATATGTTGTTTGTATTAAGCTTTAGAAAGAAGGAAGAAGCTATAGATTTGCCTATACATGTATATCCTATTTACATTGGCTGCAACAGGGCAGTGCCACACACACATACTCACATATCAGTATAGATTGTTTTGACTCTGATGTATTTTGTCTTTTAGGCAATAGAATGTTAAGGAGTAAGAGCTAAAATTAACATAAAAATGCAGAGGTTGTTCCCCTGATCAACTTCACAATTCAATTTGTGTTCAAAGCCATTTTTTTTAAAAATAACCTTTATAAGACTATATTCACTATGTCGAAAGCCTCTCCATTTCAAAGTCTTCAGCATAGGGTGCATTTGCATCCATTGGCATTTAACTTTGTAGCATTCAGGAAATTGAATTGTTCCTGCTTTTTATCTTGATCTGCAATATTTGACCATTTTATTATGAAAATAAGAGACAGAAACAGGGCTAAAACAGGTAGTAAGAGATTAATCATTTTTTAAAAAAAACATAGCAATATATTAATGGGCCGATTCACTAACTTCGAGTGAAGGATTCGAAGTAAAAAAACTTCGAATTTCCAAGTAGTTTTTTGTGCTCCTCGACTATTGAATTGGCGTAAATTCGCCTGAGTAGAATGATTCGAATAGATTGAGCGCAAAAACGCTGCGACTATTCGCCATTCGATAGTAGAAGTACTGGATTGAGCGCAAAAACGCTGTGACTATTCGTCCATTCGATAGTCGAAGTACTGTCTCTTTTAAAAATACTTCGACTGCCTACTTCGCCACCTAAAACCTACCGAATTGCTTTAAAAGCCTATGGGAAAGTCCCATAGGCTTGTTTTCCAAGTTTTTGATCGAATAAAAAGGCATTCGATCGAATGAAAATCCTTCGAGCGAATATTCGATCGAGCGCCTATTCGCCTGGCGAATATACTCCAATTCGACTAATTGCCAGCGCGTAAATTCGCCCGAATTGTCTATTCGATTCTATTCAATTCTATTCCCCAGTCGAATTTAGAGGGATTCAACCCCTCGAAATTCGACCCTTGATAAATTTGCCCTTAAGTATAATTAAGTATAATATTATAAGTTAAAATATGATTTATAATTTGTAGGTATTACAAATTAATGATAATGGATGTTGACGTCATACACATAGACCAAAAAGCTGCTCTGTTGTACTAACAAGGAACAGTTACTACAATATACTGTTCTTGAGTTCCTACCTAAAAGGTTGAGGGTTGGTCACCTAGTACAGAGTTCACATTACAGAGGTAATCTTAGCTATTATAGCTAAGAAACTTTCTATTATGGTTCCCACAATCCTTTCTAAGTTTTTACAAAAACTCACATAACTGAGTGACCAGATAGGTTAATACAGGGCAGCAATCATATCAGTGCACTATAGCAACAGAGTGTTATGTAGTCACTCAGCTGTACAGCAGGCATATGGTGTTTGTTTGTTTAGTAAGAGAAAAATAAACAAAAAGCAGTTGTACTTAAAGTTGGTGATTTTATTTAACCGTTTCCCAAGCACAAAGATTCACAACATTGGCAGTTTACTAAAAGGAGAGTATAACGCGTTTGCTTCACATTAGCAAACATTCACAACTTTTTACCCAGTGAAAATTCTCCAGTGCAAAACTTAAAAGACTTACCAATGTAGCAAAAATAAATTTTTGCCAAGAGAAATTTCTCTAGGTCCAAGCTGGCAAACTACCATTACAAAGATAGAGCAGACACAGTTTCATCTTATTATCTATGCTACCTTATCCATGTTAATAGAACAATAGTTAGACGATTTTTAGTTTGAATCGTGTGAATCGAAGTCCAAGGTCATAGTAGCCTATTCGATGGTCGAAGTACCCAAAAAAATACTTTGAAAAGTTTTTTTCATTCGAATCCTTCACTCAAGCTTAGTAAATGTGCCCCTAAATGTTGTAAAACAGCAATCTGGAAGGCAGGAAATGAAGAGTGCATTGCGTCCGAGGCTGACCGCAATGCAAAGAGCGTTGCTCCTTTAAATAATGGTACCAGTATGGTTATAACAGATACAGAAAAGGCAAATGTGCTAAATCAGTTCTTTTCTTCAGTATATAAAATAGAGGTGTCTGAGTTTCCAAGCTCACTTTATAGCTGCACTGATGGCTAAGCACAATCTAGTCAGTGACTGGCTCAGGATATAATTCATAAAGCTTTAATAAAAACTAATGTAAACAAGGTGCCAGGACCAGATGGCATACACCCCTGGGTTCTAAGAGAGCTTAGTTCAGTTCTAGACTGGCCCCTATTTCTGATTTTTTCAGATTCACTTTTATTTGGTATGGTACCTATGGATTGGAGAAAAGATTATGTCATTCTTATATTTAAAAATGGATTACGATTACGAACCTGGTAATTATAGGCCAGTAAATTTGACATTTATGGTGGGCAAATTAGTTGAAGCCTTGTTAAGGCATCACATTCAGAGTTTTGTCCTAGTGAATGACATTATGAGCAACAATCAGCATGTCTTTATGAAGAATAGGTCATGTCAGACAAATTTGATTGCTTTTTATGATGAGGTAAGTAAAATGCTGACAGTGGGGGGGGGCAGTAGATTATTTGGATTTTGCCAAAGCATTTGATACTGTGCCCCACAAACGACTGCTTTCTAAACTAAGGTCTGTTGGGCTTTATGAAGTTGTTTGCACATGGATAGGAAACTAGCTACAGGATCAGTACGGAGGGTAATTGTTAATAGTACATTCTCTACTTGGAGTAAGTTTCTTAGTGGGGTCCCCTAGGGCTCAGTATTGGGTCCACTTGTATTTAAACTGTTCATTAATGACTTAGGGGAGGATATTGTAAGTAATGTATCCGTGTTTACAGATGACACAAAACTACCCAGCCCAATTAATTCCATCCAGGATGTGGCATCCTTGTAACAGGATCTTGACAAACTGGCAATCTGGGCAACTAAGTGGCAAATGAGATTCAATGTTGATAAATGTAAAGTCATACACCTGGGATGTAAAAATATACAAGCAACTTATACCCTTAATTGGATTGCACTAAGCAAATCTATTATGGAAATGGACCTTGGAGTCCTTGTAGAACTTGTAGAAATTTGGCTGTAGCAATGCCAGTCAGCAGCATCAAGGGAGCTGTATTAAAAGGGGCATTTATTCACGACAGGAAGGGGTCATTCTTCCACTGCATAGAGCACAGGTAAGGTAATGTAACGCTATTTTGGTTACTGTCCCTTTAAATAATAGCTTCCTTGGCAATTCAGGGGCCCTGAGTCCCTTTTGCAAGTCGAAAAGTACTGGGAACTAGGAATCACAGCGCAGTGCCTCCACCTAGGGAGCACTGAGGAACTTACCTCAGAGGAATCCCCTAGGAAATAATAAACACACACTTTGCGGATAACAATATTTAACTTTATATAAACTGTAAAGTAGTAACTAATACACAAGTCACGCCTGTATGGGAATATAAGGGACACCACCTAAATCCCTATTAGGTTTTAACTATCTGTTCAAACACAGTTCTTATAGTATCACAGTCCCACTTGTCTGGAAGGGTTAAAAGCACACAGTTCAAATTGCAATGTCCCTTTCCCCAGAGCTCTTATTCCCCTGGTAGCGCTACCTTTCCCCAGAGTACCTTTTCCCTTGGAAAATAGCAGCTTCCCACGTAGCAGGCAAAATTACACAAGGCCTGTCTTCCTGTGGCAAATCCTCTCTTCAAGGGATTTACTCAGCGCTTTCTCTCAGAGGCAGATCACATTGGAATCACAAATAACTCTTCTCCAGAATCACTCTCACCAATGGCACTTTCCTCCTCTGAAGCTTTAGCAGCGTGGCAGGGTCAGACAGCCTCTTTCTGCACTCCTGCACACCTCACAGATCCAGCAGGGCCTACACACACAGCTTCACAGTCTGGCACACCCTCTCCTCCCAGGATGCACTGTGGTGTCCAGCCAATCAGGTCGCTCTCCAGCCTGTTACTGGGCTGAATGATGTCACAGACAGAAAAGCAGGGGAAGGATTTCTCTTCTCCCCTACATTCTCCCCTTGGACAAATCGGCAACGTCCTCGCTTGCCATATGCCCTGGCATGCCTGGACAGCAAAACAGTCAAAAATGTCTTTATCACTATTGTTACCTGGGACCCTAACATTGGCCTTACCTGGAGACCTGCGCTCACCCAGACCCAGTACTTTAGATCTATCGGGGGTATCAAAGGTTTCAGGGGCCACCTTCATGCCAATAGGGTTCTCCACAGTAGTCTTCTCTCGACTCAACACCCTATCCTCTTCAGGGGAGTCACTCTCACAGACAGAAGGCTCATAATAAGACTTCTGTATGGTGGAAATTTTGTAAGTCTTACAACTTCGGGCCTGATGACCCATCACTTGGCACTTGTAACATCTCCCATGGAATCTTCTACGCCTACGGCGTACTTTACACAGTGCAGATTGGGTTTCACCTTCATCAGGAACTGGGCAGTTTGACTGGATGTGGCCAAGCTTTCCACACCGGTAACACGTAGGAACTCTCTTAGTTTCAGCTGGGGGTTTGGCTCTCTCAGACAGTTGAGCTTTTAACTCCTCCAACTCTTTGCGAAGCTTCTTGTTTTCCTCCAACAGTTTAGCATCAGCAGTGGATTTCTCTGTATGCCCTGAAGTGGGACTTCGTCTGACCCTCACATAGGCATCCGCCTCTTCTCGCCGCACTCTCTCCATCAGAGCAATGTACCCAGGGGGGAGCTTATCCTGGTAGTGTGCTCTAATTGTCATGGCAACAGGGTCACTATTCAGGGTCCCTCTCTTCAATTGGCGAATTCTCAGAGGATCCATTTCACTGTCTGTAATTGCACCACGGCTCACTAGCAGTCTCAGGCCTTGTTCTAGCCGCACAAGATAAGCAGACAAATCTTCCTTCTCTTTCTGGACGGTAGAGTGGAAGCGATAGAGCATCTCTGTAGCACTCTCTACAGGGCCAAACGTCACCTCCAGGACTTCAATCAGATCACCCGAAGTAGCATCGGGGTGACCGACCATATAGGACTTAACAACATCCACGGCAGGGCTGCGAAGACTTTCAAGGATCTTCCTTCTCATAGTAGTCTCGGGCCCAGTCCAATCTCTCACGGACACAACAGTGGAGTCTCTCCAACACTCAAAGGACTCTTCACCTGAGGGTACAGGATTGGTACCTGAAAACACTTTAAGTCTCTTAAAATTACCATTCCAGGCTAGCTGTGTCAGTTGGTCAGTAAGTTGTCCCAGCGCGCTCACAATCTCTGGGGTATCCAGCCGGCCACCAGAACTATGGCGACTCCCCTTGGAGACCACGCTCTCACAGGATGGACATCTCTTTATGTGACTCTTTTCAGCTGGCGAATCAAACAACGTCTTGTTCAGTTGCACACTCTCCGGTGCCTTCACTGCATACTGGGTAGTAAGGGCATCACCCTGGGAAGTTAACTCATCTGCGTCATCAGACATATCAGGCAGAACAATCTTCCAGGGCCCTTCACTTTCAGCATCAATATCAGGGGGAACACGGTCACGATCTATCTCTCTGGGGCTGTCTATAAGAACATTCAACAGGACCCCGGCAGAATCCCGCCGTGACGCAGCCACCCTTGGGCGGTAAAAAATCTGTTCCCCATCCAGAACTTGATAAATAAATTCTTCCTTCACTCTGGGCACCATGGGCCCAACAGCGGCAACCTTTCGGGGGTTAAGTCCCAATGCAGTACACCATTGGCGAACACTTTGTGGAGTTTCAAAGGCAGACATATTTTCATCAAACATCCCCAGCTTCCCAGTCGACATCTCAGCAGTGCCTCCAATGTAACGCTATTTTGGTTACTGTCCCTTTAAATAATAGCTTCCTTGGCAATTCAGGGGCCCTGAGTCCCTTTTGCAAGTCGAAAAGTACTGGGAACTAGGAATCACAGCGCAGTGCCTCCACCTAGGGAGCACTGAGGAACTTACCTCAGAGGAATCCCCTAGGAAATAATAAACACACACTTTGCGGATAACAATATTTAACTTTATATAAACTGTAAAGTAGTAACTAATACACAAGTCACGCCTGTATGGGAATATAAGGGACACCACCTAAATCCCTATTAGGTTTTAACTATCTGTTCAAACACAGTTCTTATAGTATCACAGTCCCACTTGTCTGGAAGGGTTAAAAGCACACAGTTCAAATTGCAATGTCCCTTTCCCCAGAGCTCTTATTCCCCTGGTAGCGCTACCTTTCCCCAGAGTACCTTTTCCCTTGGAAAATAGCAGCTTCCCACGTAGCAGGCAAAATTACACAAGGCCTGTCTTCCTGTGGCAAATCCTCTCTTCAAGGGATTTACTCAGCGCTTTCTCTCAGAGGCAGATCACATTGGAATCACAAATAACTCTTCTCCAGAATCACTCTCACCAATGGCACTTTCCTCCTCTGAAGCTTTAGCAGCGTGGCAGGGTCAGACAGCCTCTTTCTGCACTCCTGCACACCTCACAGATCCAGCAGGGCCTACACACACAGCTTCACAGTCTGGCACACCCTCTCCTCCCAGGATGCACTGCGGTGTCCAGCCAATCAGGTCGCTCTCCAGCCTGTTACTGGGCTGAATGATGTCACAAACAGAAAAGCAGGGGAAGGATTTCTCTTCTCCCCTACAGTAAGTATAGCAGGGGTGCCCAGACTTTATTACCTTGGGATCTACTCTCGACACCTGGCCCCCATCAGGAAATCTACCTTGATAAAAATAGTGGGCTGTCTACAGCACAAGAACAAGTATGCCAAGCCCATAACATGGTTATAATTAGTATTAGTAAAAAAAGAAAAAAAAAGAAAATACATGTATCTATGCAATCACATACACACCCCCACCACTTTAATCTGAAACCTATAAGAAATGCCAGGAGGGTCTCACATCAAATAGACTTCAGAATTTCAGTGACCGTAGTGGAGGGCACTTCACCTAGCAGTGAAACTTGTAGGCAATATCAATGACAGCATTCAGAAACCCCAGCACAGAACTCTGCACTTCCTAAAGTGCTCACATCTCCAGCCCCTTTCCACTCATTGAAGTTAACTATGCACTGACACTCATAGTAAATGCACATGGAGCTGGAAAAGAAACTGTGGATCAGGCCCGGACTGGCCATTTGTGAATACGGGCAAATGCCCGTTGGGCCGCTGCCCATGCCGTGTAAATGGGCCGCATTGACAGTGTGCGACTGTGCGATCTCTTGTGCGCAGGGCCCTTGCGCTTGGATGAAGAGAGAAATGTCATTTTGCAGGACCTGCACTAACATTTCCTACCAGTAGAGGGCGCGCAGCAGAAGTGAGCCGGAAACTGAAGAGCTGCACGGGGAAAACTTTGCAGTGCTTTTCAAACGCTCCAATGAAGGGATGAAGGGAAGGATGGAATTTTCTGCTGCTGTTCTGCATTTCCCCCCCTTGCCCCCCCCTCCAACTGTACAGAGAAAGGGCAGGTAAGAACAACTACTACCTGCTACTTAAAGTGATACTGACATGAATAAAAAAAAAAAAAAAATATATATATATATATATATATATATATATATATATATATCTATGTATAATACTGTTCATCTAAAGTTATAGGTCATGTACATTTTGAAATCTGCACTGTGTGTGAGTTAGCTGTCTATTAATCTTATAAATGTTGCCTTATATGTTAGAAAAAAGTGTTTTTAGTTTATTTTTTGGAAAGAATTCTTCATTTGCGCCTGTGTAGTAACAAATTACAAGCAGTCTCGTGTCCTACAGATATATGTGTAGCAATAGCGATATGGAGCACACAGTGGTTAGGAGGAATTAAAACATTCTTTATTAGATATCCTTTAAAATCATCAGTACATTATGTGGATATGACTTCTCCCCCACACTTGACGCGTTTCGTGGCGTTTCGCCACTTCCTCAGATGCTTAGGTCTATGCTTATGCCTGTGCTTCTGAGGAAGTGGCAAGACGCCATGAAACGCGTCAACTCTGTTATGTCATAATACTGATAATATCACTGCACAGTTTAATTATTCACAGCAGTCTTGCCCTGCTTTATGGCAGCTGAGATTCTAACTATCTATGTGCAGTTTTCTATGCAGGACATGGCAGGCTTCGGGCATCTGTTCACAGGTTTTTATCTAATATTCCCCTGTATAATTGTGTCCAAGGAATGGATTAAAAAAACTTGCTCCCAATAAAGACTAATTATATCTTAGTTTGGCTCAAACTACTGTTTTATTATTACAGAGAAAATTAAATCTTTTAAACATTTGGATTGTTTGCATATAATGGAGTCTATGGGAGACGGCCTTTCCTAATTTGGAGCTTTCTGAAAAATGGGTTTCCAGATAACCAATCCAATACCTGAAGTGGGCTGCTTTGATTTTTTTTGCCAGGGCTGCTTTTTTCTCCCAGTCCGGCCCTGCTGTGGATTATAGCTGAACAATCCATGGTAAAAATATGATTGTATTAGCATTTCTTCCTGCCTGTTCTGTACAGCAATCCATAGCAGTAACTTAAATTTTTCCGGCTGTGTCTCTCCAGCAAAATTTTCCATGAGTGTAACACCACAAAGGATATATATCCCACAGTGGTGTAACTAGAGTTTGTGGGGCCCCCCTGCAGAGAATCTTTCACACACACCCCCCGGCGAGGAACATTCGGTGCCGGGGACAAGTTGTGGGGAGAGTAAGAGGGGAAGCAATAGGAGACAGACAGACACAGTACTGGAGCTAAGCAGCCGTCTGACCCTCAGTCTTCACTTCTGTCACCATCGGAGGAACAGATAAAAAGGGACAGGTCTAGCAGTGGCATAAAGAAGGCTCCAGTAGGTCTTTCCAGCTGACGTGAGGTCACCCATTCCAATTACAAGAAAATATATTCGGAAGGGTTTTTTTTTTTACAGTGAGAGCTGTGAAGATGTGGAATTCTCTCCCTGAATCAGTTGTACAGGCTGATACATTAGATAGCTTTAAGAAGAGGTTGGATGGCTTTTTAGCAAGTGAGGGAATACAGGATTAAGGGAAATAGCTCATAGTACAAGTTGATCCAGGAACTAGTACAATTGCCATTTTGGCGTCAGAAAGGAATTTTTCCCCCTCTGAGGCAAATTGGAGAGGTTTCGGATGGGTTTTTTTTGCCTTCCTCTCGATCAACTAGCAGTTAGGCAGGTTAAAAAAAAGAGTCAAAAGGTTGAACTTGATGGACGTGTGTCTTTTTTCAAGCTAACTTACTATGTCACTATGTCACATTACTATGCATTTATTATGCAAAGTACTTTGCAGTTGTTAACCTAATCCAATAGTTACCTAAACTGAAAAAACATAAAATGCATTGTTTTCAAACAACTAAAATATATATATATAGACAATTTACTGCATAAAGTGGGGCCAATTGCAGGCTGTGTCCAATTAAGTGAAGGTTGAATTTTATACATAAAAATGTGAAAATGGTGTTAAAAAACACCAGAATAACTGAGCTATTTTTCACAATAAGCTTAATTTATAAATATATTGCAAGTGCAGTGAAAAAATCCTGATGGGCCCCAGTCCCCTCACAGGCTTATCCAGGGCCGGATTTACATAGTGGGTGCCCCTAGGCCCACTGCTGAAAACCCCTGTCCCCTCCCTTTTATTCACTCAAATTTTCATCTGGACTGGAGCAATGGATATTGACACACAGGGAAATTTAAAAAATGAGCGCATAACCTGTGTTTTCGAACCTATGTGGGTGTGCCTGGGTAGCATATTGCAGTTATACCTAAAAGAAATCCAAGTATCTTCTCTAATTTTAATGCACCTCATCCTGCTTCCTTGGTCTCTACGCACCTGACTTCCATCTCCTTCTCTGTTCTCCCTCACCACTGCTTACATGATTTCCCGCAGTTTATTTGTGCCCATCCTCCCTGCTCCTTTTGCATTCTCTGTAACCTCTCCACCTCCCTTCCTCTTTCCCTCATCCATATTCTATTCATCATATCTTTTGTTTACCTTGACTCTCCCACAACACTTTTTTCCTTTTTGCTCCAAGTGCTTGGCTTCTGAAGGAGTTCCCTGGGAAATGCAGATTAGAGTATCGAGGGTGCTGACATTAGCTAGACATGCTGTTGCATGATTATGAACAGACTTGTTTTATGGATGATTAGCAATCAGCTTGGTTTCATGGTATGCAGTGACTTTCAGAGGATGCTGGAAGTTCAGGACTTCTGGACAGGGGAGAAGTTAATACCATGTGAAACCTGGAACACCTGTGACCCTAAAAATGGCACCCAGTTGTGAAGTAGCACAGGTGACTGTTAAGTGTCAGTAAAGCTCAGCCAGCAAGTGAAAAGTTGCCGAATAATTTTGCCAAACATTATTAAAAATGAATCTCTTAATATTTCCATAAGATGAATACAAAATGAGAAATGTATATATTTAAAACGGTAAATACGGTTTAGCAGACTATTTTAAAATGTGATTTCTCTAACATAATATGTCTATATATCTATTAGAAAAGATGTTTCCACACACTTCAGTATCCAGTTTCAGTTCAGTTATTAACTGATAACAAAGATAAGGATTAACATTATAGACACCAACCAGCATTGCAAATTAGTATTCAGCCCAAATCTTACATAGGCTGGACTTCGGGATGCCCCAAACCACAGATGTGGGCCTCTTGTGCCAGCAGCATAGTCCAAGAACATCCACATCACAGCTTAACAATTTTAATTTCAAGTTCCCAGAACACATTTGTAATGTGCAACATATCACATTTATGGTCACTGTACTTTTATTTTTGGACTTTTTTATTTCAGTTTTGCTCTTCCCTTTGGGAATTTAGTCAAAAAGTTAACATAATAAAAAGATGCATGGGAAATAAGCAAATTCCTGATATCTATCAGTTAACTGAATTAACTGATCAGTTAGAAAACTCTGTTGGCATTCTATTGATAGATATAGTATACAGCTCTGTAATAGCTGGAACTCAATTGCACTACTGTAATGAGATTTCAGTAAAAATATAATACTTAAGACTTTAAAACTAAATTTAAGTTCATGCAATAAAGATGTAGACATCCCTCTGACTTTGCTAGAACTTTTTGTAAGAGAGAGAGAGAGAGAGAGAGAGAGAGAAAGAGAGAATTCTTCTAGCCTGCAAAATATGGGAGCTGATGTCACAGAAAAAAGTTTCACAAATCGGCATCATCTGTTTTGGAATTGTACTTTCAGATTAGTCTATACAGGCATACAATGTGGTACAGTCTACTCTTATTTCTAGGAGCTCAGAATGGGGTGTGGAAGGCCCACTGGCCCAGTCCGACCCTGTGTTCCAGGTTATATTCATATGGTGGTCAGTGAGGTAACTATAGAGGAAGCAGAACCCATTGTCGCAGGGAGCCTGAAAGGGTGCGTTATAGGTAACCCATGATACATACAAAATTGCAGGTAACCTACAATTTTGGGTGGGTGTGGTTTACAGGCAGCCCAGAACAATTAATCTTGCAGGGGGGCAGGCCCACTTAATGCTTAATGTATACAGTCGAATGAACATTGGGGAACCCCTCTTAATTCTTTGGTGTTTTGTTTATCATCGGTTGAGCTTTCAAGTAGCAACTTCCTTTTCATATATAACATGCCTTATGGAAACAGTAGTATTTCAGCAGTGACATAAAGTTTATTGGATAAACACAAAATATGCAATATGCATCATAACAAATAAGTTGCATAAATGTGGGCACCCCAATAGAGATATTACATCAATATGCCTCCTATGACCTTTGATGAGTGTCTGGATTCTGGATGGCAGTATGTATGACCATTTGTCAAATGGTCAGTTCAATTCAGTTAAATTTGATGGCTGCCGAGCATGGACAGCCTGCTTCAAATCATCCCATATATTTTCCATTATATTCAAGTCAGGGTACTGTGACAGCCATTCTAGAATATTGTACTTCTCCCTCTGCATAAATGGCTTTCTAGATTTCCAATTTATTTTTAATTGTTTGATACCATGAACTCACTTTAAAATTATAACTACAGCACTAGCACCTTATTTAATTCATATAAGAACCATGAACTTTTAGATTATTCATCAATTGTGTGTAGATACATTTTGTTGAAGGTCACAGCACCTAATTTATAGCGCTTAAGCACTTTAATCATAATTATTTGTATTAACACAATCGATTGAAATACCATTAATTGTATGTTGGTGCTAAATTGATTGAGAACTAAGCATATGTTTATAATAGCACTAAGCACTGATATAATTAGATCTCAATTCATTTTAGTAAGGTAGTGTGGGGTTTTTACTGCTTTCTCTTGTTTTTAGATTTCCAATTGTGTTTAGGGTCATTGTCTTGTTGGAATGTCCCTGTGTAAATTCAACTTTGTGACTGATGCTTGAACATTATCCTGAAGAATTTGTTGATATTGGGTTGAATTCATCCGACCCTCGACTTTACCAAGGGCCACAGTCCCTGAACTAACCACACAGCCCCACAGCATGATGGAACCTCCACCAAACTTGACAGTAGGTAGCAGGTGTTTTTCTTGGAATGTGGTGTTCTTCTTCCACCATGCAAAGCACTTTTTGTTATGAACACATTTTTGTCTCATCGGCCCAAAGCACTTTGTTCCAAAATGACTGTGGCTTGTCTAAATGATCTTATGCATACAACAAGTGACTTTGTTTGTGTTTGCATGAATGCAGAAAGGGCTTCTTTCTCATCACCCTGCCATACAGATGTTCTTTGTGCAAATTGCACTGAATTGTAGAACAATTTACAGCTACACTATCTGCAGAAAAATGTTCTTGCAGGTCTTTGGAGGTGATCTTTGGGTGATCTTTGGGTTGTCTGTAACCTTTCTCACAATTCTCCGCATATGCCGCTCCTGTATTTTTCTTGGCCTGCCAGACCTGGGTTTTACAGCAACTGTGCCTGTGGCCTTCCATTTCCTGATTAAATTCCTTACAGTTGAAACTAACAGTTTAAACCTCTGAGATAGCTTTTTGTAGCCTTCCCCTAAACCATGCAAATGGCCCCTTTAAATACCTTTTCTCATGATTAAACATGTGCCAGTGAAGTTCAAGTCTTAATGAGCTAACCCAACCAATTTGGTGTTGCCAGTAATCAGTATTGAGCAAATACATGCATTCAAATTAAAAAAATTACAAGGGTCCCCAAATTTTTGCACAGCCAGTTTTTCACATTTGATTTAATTTCATACAGAATACTGCTACTAAAAAATCTTTGTTCAGTAAACACCCGAGTACCCAGATGTTCACGGAAAATGAAAGACCTACCACTGTTATCTTTTTTGTTGAAAGTAGAGTAAATTATTATGCAGGCTGAGAGGGGTTCTTAAACCTTTCCATATGACTGTATATGATTTAAGTACAAACACAGCTTTCCTGACATTTAGATGGCAAGATCACCTGGGTTATTGACTAAAGTGGCAGAAGTAGTAAACCCCCAAATAAAATTTTGGTTAATAAATGCAAATTTAACTCTAAACAAATGAACATTACTTACATATTTTCAAGTTATTTGTAGATGTAATCTCTATTCAAAGCAGAATCTAGTTGTCATTTGCTGATGGTGGTTCTCAGTAGTTGTATTCTAAAACCATTTAGCAGCAGTAAGCTCCCTTCCAGCCATGACCAATTCCCACAATGCCTTACACACTGCTCCATATACACAGCTGTAAACCATTGCAATTTTTAAAAGGAGTCTGCTTGGGGTGGAGATATTTACAGATGTTAGACTTTCCCATACATTACATATTATAATATGTATTAAATAAGTAATAACATGTTAGGAACCACAGATAGGAGAATATACCTATCTTGGGCATTAGCCTCCTTGT
The DNA here is from genome assembly GCF_017654675.1 of Xenopus laevis. Lineage (NCBI taxonomy): Eukaryota > Metazoa > Chordata > Amphibia > Anura > Pipidae > Xenopus > Xenopus laevis. The sequence goes on along the minus strand of NC_054375.1, from coordinate 85,147,033 downwards.
ACCTTACTGCCTAAGTAATCTGTGTTTATATAGCTGAGTTGCTAAGTAATGAAGGCATAGCTCTATAACTTGGTATAATGTGCTTTGACAATCTGCTGCATGCTTATGAGCTGCTAGTGATAGGATATTATTCTCAGTTGACACTGTTCTTTTATTAAGATAACTAGACAACTCCTGGGCCAAAGTGTTGCTATGCAACCCCTTTATATTATCTCACAAGCTTGCATGCCAGTCATCTAGAACACATGTGTGGACCTGCTATGTCTGGGAATATGTCTAATCCCAGTAGTTTTTGCACTGCTTGCACGGATATTTTTATGCATAATATTGCCTATGGGCGTCATTTCCGTGGCGAAACAAGGCAAAAAAATTCACCCATCCCTATTGGATATCAGATGGCATTTGATCAATGATTTTATACACAGTATGGTATAAGGGCCCCTAGAAATAGCTAAGGCAGGTTGTGATCACATAGCAAAAAACAATGGAGGCCTGTGAAACACCAAGCAAAATCCATTTTAGGGAAGCTTGGGAAAACAAAGCAAGCAGAAAAAAGTAAATATTCAGATTTTAATATTTTCATAAATGTTTCAAATAATCAGCTGCATAGGTAAAATGAAACAAAAAGACAGTGGCATTATAAGGAAACTAATCACAATTTTTTGCAAATATATATATATACAGTATTTATAAATATAAGCAACTTTCAAACATACATTTATATAAAAAAAAATAATGACCTGAATTATTTGTAAATGTAATTGCAACTGAAAGCAGCTTTTATTTATCCTGTTCTGCACTGCTGGCTATGACTTTTGAAACAACATGTTCAAAGCAAGCTCTCCTCTGCCAAGACTCCAATTTCCATCCGTTGGCTTGTGCTATATTGTTTTAAGAAACAGAACCAGCAGATCAGAGAAGAGACAAGTACTGCTTTCAGTAGTAATTAATGCACATTAGAAAGTTGCTTTGAATTACATTTACTTTTATTATGCAAAAAATTGGATGTGTTCCCCTTTAAACTCTTGTCTGCTGCTGTTTTGGTGGGGGTTGTTGTTTTTATTGATATCCAATCTTTCTTGCTGCTGTCAATGCTGTCTACATTTGTGACAACATATTTGTAAACTTACAAAGAAAAACTTTCTTTTGTCACTTTTGCAGCTGTGCTTATTTAGTATGCCCTGCTCAATTATTTCAAAACATTGTTTTCAACACTTTTTTGTATGTTATACTTACTGCTTCTCAGTGTTAAGTACACTTTTCAACAACTGCAAAGCTGGTGTGTAGTTAGAGAAAGTATAACCGGTGAGCCATCTGGTAATATGAATCCCATTTGTAAATGTTTTAATCATTCATTGCTGAACTATGTAATGAGATATGTAATGCATATAAAATATATTTATCAAAGCAATTATCAATTTATTTCTGCAATTATTTTTAGAATATATGATACACTTTTAAAAAGAAAGTGTCACTGGGAATATTTTGGTCCTCAGCACAAATTAGATTCATTTATCTATAATTAAATACAGCTGTACTTTTTTTATTAGGTGCATATCTAGTTCATAGTGGTGAAAGACATTGAAGGGTCTGTGTATGGCAACAATTTGGATCCTCTTGTTCTTTAGCCTATGAGAAAATACCACAAGTGCCATCACATTCAAGCCAATCCTATCTAGATTTGCTGGGCCCAAGTGCAATTGCACTTACGTGTTGCCCTAATAACTGAATATTACACATATGAATACAGAGAGAGGGCAAATAGAACATTTCAAGACAAATTCAATAATACTAGAAGTGTCACTGATCTAGACAAAATCACTGCTCACTCTAAAACGCAAATGATTGATCAGCTGCCATTGCCTAGCCTCATGTTTTAGTAGTATAAGTAGTATATTGTTTGCAAGTACAAACATTTTCAAAAACAGGGTTTATAAATATAGTCATGATCGTATAATGCTTTTATAATGTGTCTTGAAGGTCCACCCCTACAAAGGCACAATGGTGGAGGGTCAGCCTATGGTATAGAACCAGTTGCATGGTAAGGAGATCATGAAAAAACAACCAGGAAAGGAAGAGGCAAATAGTTAGGACCACTCTCTACCATGTTCTTTGCAGCTTAGTGATTTTATAATGACTGTGTTTATGAATAAATACAGTATGCCATTGTAAAACAAATCAATTAATTATTGTTAGAAATTCCCGCTAACATAAGAGGGATAATTTACGGCAAGTGCAGGTTGCAAAGTGCTATTTTGGATGCAAATCGCTATGTTTTTACCCATGGTGCAGCAATCTCCCCCATTTTTCCAGTGTAATTGTGGCCACTCAGGGAGTTGTGCTCACTGCAGTTGGGTCAAAACAAATGTGTAGTAGCAAATCAGGTACAAGTTGAGGCTAAGTGGAGACTGCATCACATCTGCTCCTTGGGACTAAATACAGTGCCAATAAGTACAGTTGTGTGTAACTTAGCAGAAAAGACAGGGCAAAACAGTTTTATATTGCCTTGAAATTATAGAAATCAAGCTCCTTGGTAAATAACAAACATTAAAATTGTTACTGAATTTATTGTAAAAGTGGTAGAATGAAAACATTGTAGATAAAAGATGATAACATTATGGGGTTTATTTACTAAGGATCGATTTGGGGGTTCCACCAAAACGTTTTTGGATTGATTTTCTTCATAATTCAAATTTTTGGGTTAAAAAAAAGTTTTTTTTAAAAAAAAATCAAATTTTTCAAGATTTATTATACCCAACAATGGAAATAGCTAGAATCCGAAAATACACCATCTAAAACCTGTCACAGTCATGTAGGCATCAATGGCAGAGGTCCTGTGAACCATTTGAAGATGTTAATAACTTTCATGATGTTTGAGATTTTTTCTGAGGGTTTTGCCCAAAAACTTGATCAATTCGAGCAATTAGAGTTTTCTGGTTGTTAACCTCGAATTCCCTTATTCAAGCTTTTTGAATTCAAGTTTTTTTTTTAAATTAGAATCCATTCGAGTTTTCATTCTGGAATGCAATATCTACTATATCAAGGATATTTTAGATTTTGCCTTAACGAGACATTCTTCAACATAGTCATGATGATCTAGCATGATCCTACTTGCTTTTCTTTTCACAGCCAAAACACCCATTGAGAATATATTTGTGTTAACATGTGGGCAAACTCTCTAACAAAGTATTGTTTTTAGCTATTTACTTTTGTGTTAATACCGTTCTGCATTATTGTTTCTGTGTTGTTTTTAAACAAATACCTGGTTAATGAGGCATAGTGGCGATGAAATTCAGGGAAGTAGGAAAAAAGTAAAAATAAAAATGGGACATTTAAAGAAAATGTTCTAACAATAAGAAACTAAGATTTAAAAAAGTAATAGTTATGGTATGTTTGGCAAGGGAATAAAAATGTGTTCTAATAAATAATCTGCCATTCTGCCATCTATTACTGATATACCATGACCATTTGTCCACAGAACACTCGTACCTTGCCAAAGGAGGAAAGACTATATCTACTGACTGTCTTGGAGCACTGGAGTCCTTGGCTAGATTCTAACCTGTGCATCTGTAAGGAGTTTTTATGTTCACCGTGTTCCTGTATGGGTTTCCCCTGGGTACTTCCATTTCCTCTCAACATTCTAAAAACAAATAGGCAGGTCAATTGTCTCCTGATAAAACTGACCTGGTGTGTAAATGTGATAGGGAACATAGATTGTAAGCTCCATTGGGACATGGACTAATGTGACTAATGATCAGTCTCTGTAAAGCACTACATAAATGTGTCAGCACTATATAAATATAGGATTATAATAATAAGCAAACATATGAAAATGATTCTTGTTTGTAGGTACATGGTGTAAGTATTAGCCAAGTATGCATTGTCAAAGAGTATAAAGTCAAAAATATGTGCAAAGAGCATGAGTTTCATTTTCATTGTTCCTTAAATGGACCCCTTCTTGGACTCCAGAGACAATTTAAGTATATGGTGAGCTTAGAAAAACTGTCATTGCCTTCACTTTTTTTTCATTGCTGCCAAAACTTTTGTTTGGCTTCATTGGCCCTTCACTGGGGCTATTATAAAGTTAGTATAAAACCTATTTATTTTAGTTTAGTCAGAAGGCTCAAAACAGGGAAATCATTCGATTTTTTCTATTTAGTTATAATTCAAGGTGATGGACAACTAGTGTTGTCATTTTGGAAATATAAATAAAGTTAGATGGTGGAACAAAAATGTGTTTATTTACAATTATTGATTGGTCAAATTTTCTTAAAGAAATAATATTTTAGTTTGTTGATATATATTTAGTACACTCTGTTATTTCAGAGTATAGAATAAGCTAGCACCCAGTGGGGGTTAACTAAAGTTGTGTTAAGATGAATTTGCAGTAAAATATTAGTGTGAACCAGAAAATCCTTAAACTACAACTTTATGATTGCTTGAATGCCACTGTTTACAAGTTTCTAAGTTCGAAAAAGTTATTATAAAAAAGTTAAGTAAAAAAAAAAAATAAGTAAACACTAAAAATAGGAAACAATTATTTTTTGGGGTTTAGATCCCTTTAATATAGAGGTTAGTTAGAAATGATTCCAAATTATACCAACAGAGCAGCCCTTATAGCTCAACTGTCCCCTTATACACCAAAAAAAATATCAGAAAAAAATATTATCTCAGAGCTCTAACCAAAAATTCTTATATCTTTACAGAGTTGTGCATTATGCCTTTGATAACAGTTGCTGGCAGATATGTTTAGATATCTGGGGGATCAATTATTATTATTGTTCACAAGTGCACATAATTGTGCCAATTACCTTGCCAGTCCTTTGCTGAGTAGCTGTGCTATGAAGCACCTTGCATATGGATTGGCCATCTATAGTATACAGAGCATGGCACTTAATATTAGTATTTGTGTATATTTATATGTATTTATTGCAATGTCTGACCTCCCTATTTGTTAATATACAGTAACTGTATTATAAAAATGTACATACAACACTGTTTATACAAGTTAAGACATTACTTAAGATATATGTTTATATTAAAAGTGTAGTCTCCTGACAAAAGCAATGGTCTCACAGACTGATCCTCCCCGCTGTAGTTTTTGTGGGAGAGAGATCTCCAAAACCAAAGCACATTTTCAAGGCATAACACCACCATGTAATTGATATCAATGGATAGCAATATCAGAATGTGCTACAATCAGATATTGGACCAGATTCAATTCTGTGAGACATTATCTCATGGTTTATTACTTGAAAAGTCATGGACGAGATTCAATTAGAGGAGACAAAACTTTTCACCTAATTCAGATCCAGTTTTTTCCCATAGACTTCAACATGTTTTCGCTTGATAAACCGTGAGATAAGTTTTTCTTTATTGAATTGCATCCATAGCTTTTTCTCCCTAAATTGAATCTGGCCCATTGTTGGGGATCATCATTTGGGTAATTCTGAAAATGAGATACAGAAATCAATGCAAAAATAATTTTCTGTAAGCCACATTCCTACAGCATACATAATATGCATAGAATGTTAACTAAATAAAGCTTATAAAGTCACTGTATTGAATTAAAAGAAATGATGGAATATATAAAATATTATTAAAAAACTTTCAAAAAACCTTTAATATGCAATAATGTGAGAGTATTACTGTTATACTTTCTGTCCTGTAGCAATCACTGTTTATTTTATTAGCTCTAGAAAACAGATATGCATACCCAGTCCCACAGTTTACATTTCACTTAAACATTATTTTTTCAGATTATGCCGTTTAAAATTGCTTGCATGTACCGATGAGCTGTAAGAGGAACAACTGCAGCATTAGCTGTTGCAGATCTTTGCCAAAAAAACACTGAAGTTAACAGGTGCTCAGTCTTTAAGATTCTCAGCTGGTTTTGGATTACAGCCATTCTGGCTACTTCTTCTAACTAACCAAAAGCACTCTAGTGATAAGTGCAGAAATCTGTAGTTCCAGAGACTGCATCTGTTTATTTATATAACCAGGATCCTTAACCCCTAAAATTCATTATTAACAGCAATCTGCACTTTATGCTTTTATTATATTGGCTCTTGCATCACTTTGCTTTTTGAAATTTAAAAAAAAAATTAAATTTAAAAAATTAAAATTTATAAAACATTAATTTGCAGAACCTGGCATCCCAAAACATCACAATATTGTTTGTATTTTGTATATTGATGCATACTGATGTGACACAACAGAAGCGATCACTTAACTCCATAGTTAACAGCTTTATGTCTGTACCTGCAACATGGACAAAATTACACATTCGCGTCTATTTATGAAGTGGTTCATTGAATACTGATTACTTTTACGCTGCTTTTTGACATATATTTCCATTCACATATTTATTAAATTATTCAGGAAGGGCAGTTATATAATTCTGGGGTTGAATAACCTTAGACTATGTCTTTCTTTCATGGACACTGCATCATATTTTCTCCATACCAAATACTTAACTAGCACAGAAAGGAAAAAACATTTTAACTTATAAAGGACAAGTTATTGCTTGATCCCTCTTATAGCTCAAGCACAGTGGAATAGCCAGTATGATTTATGTAGTTCATATACTTCCAGGCCTTCTTCATAACTAAGTGAGTGGGGGGGGGGTTGTGCACTTTGAACTCCCTTCCCCCCACTACATGTACAATCAGGTAGCATTATACACCCTATATCACTAGGTTAATAGAAAAAAGGAAAGTTGTGCTCACCACTAAAAACATGCTCAATTATAAATAATTCAAATCTTTTGCTCAAAAACCTATTTAAATGCCCCATTTTATGCAAAACAATGGTGTATAATGGCTTGCTGTGAAGCACTTTGAGCCCCATGGAAGATAAACATTAAGGGGCAGATTTATAAAAGGTCGAGGTGAATTTTCGAATTCAAAAAATTCTAATTTCGAGCTATTTTTTGTGTACTTCGACTAGGGTATAATCCAAATTTGATTTGAATTTGAAACAATTTAGAAAATTCGTATATCCAAATTTATCATCTACAGTCTCTTTAAAAATACGACTTCGACCATTCACCATCTAAAACCTGCCAAATTGCTCTTTTAGCCTATGGGGGACATCCTAGAACCTATTTGGAGTTAACTTGGTGAACTTTTAAAAATCGAAGTTCTTTTTGGGATAAACTTCCATTCAAATTTGATCAAATGCTATATTACTTTGATTCCTACGATTCAAATTCACCCAAATACGGACCTATTCGTTTGAAAACTGACCTATTCAGCAAAAGAAAATTCGAAATTCAACCCCTAATAAATATGCCCAATTAATCCCTTTTTTTTTTAATTCGCTCAAATTTCCTCCAACCGCTTATATCACTAGGTCTGGGATCCAAAAAGTTTTCCTCACTCCCTATTGCTTGGGGATACTTAGCAAATATGTGTAGGCACCCTACTAGAATGTGAAATAAGGACGCACAGATGGGACCCAGGTCATCTATATCCTAAAGGGACTGGAGGGTTCCTAGGCTGTCCCAAAATGTGTATTTAAAAAACATTGTTAACCTGTTAGGAGACACTTTCATCATTATAAGCAAAACCTCTTTTTGCCCCCAAAACAAAATTCTGTAGGCACAGAACAAATAAAAAATCATAAGCTCATTGACTTGTTTGGTGGTGACCCTTAAATGTTTTAGTTGTGTAGGAAGCTACATCTTGTAGCCAAGACCATGGAAGACTGTTCCATGGTGGGTGGCCTTCCTGCTTAGCATATAACAATCCTCCCTTGTAAGCTGATTTTTATCATCAGTTATAAAGAAATTAGTTCCTCATAACTGACAATCATTATTTTCCAAATTCACAGCATGGTTTAATCAACATATCATATTTACTTGACCACAGACTGCTGTGCATCACACAAGGAAACTACTATTCTGTCAAGAATTCCCTGATTTATAACCAGAGAGTCAGGGACCTGGTGCATACTGGCTGCTGCTCCTCCAGGTTGAGCTACAGGTGGTCCCATGACCTCAATTCAGCTGCTGGCAACAGCCTTATTTTAAGGGGCTATTTAAGCCTGCCTCTTCCAACAACCTGTGCTTGATCATTAGTCCTTCTGTTTTGTCCAAGCCATCTGAGTTCCGAGTTCCTGTCGTGTAAGTCAGTTTCTGATGTGCCCTTGTTTCCTTTGGTTCTGATTTCCTGGTTGTGACCTTGGCCTGTTATCTAGATTCCTAATTGTTTGGTGCTTGCCCTGACCCTGTGCCTGTGTTTTGCTTGTTGCCTACCTAGAGTGTGTGCCGGAACCTGGACTTTGCCATTCTGTCTGCTCCTTTACACTTCTTCTAAAATATCCGTGGTTCATTCAAAACCAGTTTGTGTCATGCAAGTGGTTACACAGCACATAAGCTCCTTATAAACAGCGTTTCTGACATATCTACCATAAAGCACAATTGTTTACAGCTTTCCTTTGTATAATGCAATTCCTTTTGTAGGGCACTGCTATGCAGTTCTCAATCAGTTCAAATACAATTTTCAAAATTATAATCAAAACATAAAGAAAGAAAAAGAGGCACATGGTTGTGATGTGTATCTCATGATGAAAGTGGATTCCAAAAATCGTATTTTCAGCTCTAAATGAAGCTACTGGTGTTTTGTGGATACAGAGAGTTTTTAGTTTTACAGTAGTAGCGACGAAGAAATTCAAGAAGCAATGCTGTTGCAACCGGTGTACCCTTAGTACCTCCAAACTTTTTATAGTGCACTATACCACTGAGGAAGGGAGCGTCAGGCTCCTGGAACGTTTGGAGATACTAAGGGTACACCGGTTGTAACAGCATCGCTTCTTCAATTTCTTCGTCTCTACTATTGTTACATCACGCTGGGTCACGTGATTGGAAGAAAGCAGGGCTGCAAGCTGACGAGTTTTTGTAACGTATCGTGAGTGTATTTGAACTTTTTCATATTTTAGTTTTAAAGTGACTTTATGTGGGGAAGAATTTCACATTGATTCGTTTTAAATGATTGAGCAACGTAGAAAGACACAATATTATTTTTTTCCAGTTATTATGTCAAATTACATATATTACTTACATTTAGCTAGGTATCCTTAAGAGTTCTAAATAAAGCATATATAGTTATACTAACTGAATCTTGAAAGATATGTCTGTTTTAAATCAGCATTTCCTGCCGGCAGGATAAATGTGTAGCACTGTATGCTATTCAACTTTTATAAGTGTTCATATACATTAGAAGTTTATATTTAAAACTTGAGCATGGGTGAATGAATAATGTAAATACACAAATGGTTGTAATGCTCAGAAGTATAGTAGTTTAAGTACTTAAATGTGGCACTGTACTATACACACAGTTTATATATTAACTTTGTATTTGTGTTATGCAACAAGAGGAAATATACTGTATATTAACTAAAGCCTACACAAGAGCAGTAATGACGTAGTTTGCTTTTAGTACAAGCTGGATAATAAAATGAGAAGACAGAGAAAAAAGTGCCTGGACAAGATGTATGTGAATATAGATTTAACAATGCTACATTATTCCTATTTAGCTCAGCATATTCCAGTTTATCAGCTTATTAATATTAGTATTGCTATTCATATTGTCTTTGTAAGTAATTATATATATATATATATATATATATATATATATATATATATATATATATATATATATATATATATATATATATATATATATATATATATATATATATATACTTTTATAGTATAGATTTGAAGTTGTTAGGATTATAGCAGTATCATAGAATACCAAAATGTAACACCATGATACTGGCCTGAGAATCCCTTATGAACCCCTATTGTTAAGGAAGGATCTTGGGGCCAATGTAATGGTGGGACATTTAAAGATATGTTGGAAGGGGGTGTGCCAGGTGGGGGTGGGGGGCAGAGCAGTGAAATATGCAATAGTCAAAATATTTGAATTCTACCATGTGAGCAATTGGCCTTACATGTAAGCCTGAGGTAAAGACAACAGTTGGGGACTTGAGGCACTTGGTATTATCTTTAACCTACTGCCTTATTTTAGGGTAAAATGTGAAACTAGAATCATAAGCCTTTTGTAACGGAAAACAGAGAAAATGTTAATTTGCAAACTAAGAGAGGCAGAAACGCCCATTTATTTGGTTTATGCTGAACACTGTATATTGACCCTTTCAATCAAATGTTTTACTCATATTAGAACTACAAGTGTCAAATTAAGATACACATGCTGTACTACTAAAAGCCAGTCACTTCTACAGACACATTAATAAACTCAATTGACCAGGGTGGGTTTTCCAAAAGTAGCATTGTGCTTTTTACCCTAACTCCCAATCCTCTTGCTTGATACATCTTGATCCAGTGAGCTTTGTGTGTTTTTTTATATAGTGCACATGCTCTTTGAACTGATCATGATATTGGTCTAACATGGCGTGCTGAATAGTACATCCAATCACAGGCTGGAGGTTTGGCAGGGGTATTGGAAACTGGTTGCACAGATAGATGTGATGACAATAGCACCCATCCCTCATTTTAATTCATTACACACTTGTGCCCTTCAGTTATGGGAAACCATGTGCAGACACTTAGGGGGTTATTTGCTAAAACTCAAATTAATCAAATTTTTTATGAAAACAAAGTGACCAAACTCCCTTCCACAATTGAACTCATTTATCAGAGCAAAAAACGAGCATTAGTTCGTACTGTACAATTGACGCTCCGAAAACTCAACTTCATGAAATTGTTGATGCTAAAACTCAACTTTTTCAGATTATCAGACAAAAACCCTGACTTTGGGCCAGATTAAATTCAATGAGAAAAAGGTTTATCACATGAAAACTCATGGACTATATTAAATTTGAGATGCAATTCAATTCAGAAAAACTTATCTCATGAAAACTCTATTGAAGTTTGTGGGAAAAAACTGGAACTGAATTTAGAGCGTTCACGTGATAAACCATGAGATAACTTTTTCTCACTGAATTGAATCTGCCCATTTATCAGATTATCCAGGGCAGATCACAATGTCAAGAAACAACTTCAGGGACATCTGCCATTAACTTGTTCTACATGACTTTGACAGGTTTGAGATGGAGTATTTTCAGATTCGGATTTTTAGCAGCTTTGGGGTACAATACATTTCTAAAAAATTGAGTTTTCTCTTCAACCAGAACAGTTTGAGTTATAATTAATGGGCCCCATAGTTGTCAAACAACAGTCCTGCAGTGGCGTAAAAAAGCTTTTTTTTTCTTGCCACTACTAACACTCAAAGCCAGAATGGTATGGTTAATAGGGTGTTCTGGATAAGACGAGTTGGACAAAATTTTCTTCATTGCATTTGAAATAACCTGAAATTAGGTTGTGAGGTTATTTGCAAATATTGTATTTCACAAAAAAAAAAAAAAAAAAAATATATATATATATATATATATATATATATACTGTATATATAAATACATATATTCCATGATGATATGGAAGCAGTATACTAGCTGCTTTCATAACATTTTCTGCCTGCAGACGCACAGACAAAGGTTATAGTCTTTAATTTTATTAGCGAAGAAATACGAAGCACATTCTTTTCCAAGGGAATCACCCTTTGTGAGTTTATCATTGCTCAGTATTGTTAGAACTGTAAAGCCTTGTAAGGAGTTTGAACAGCAAACTTAATCTGTGTGCATAAAACCCCTTTCTAGGATTTAATGCTTTCATGGAAACTTCAGGCATCTGGTAACATTACTACTATAATTATATGCCTTAGACCAGGACTGTTCAACTGGCGGATGCACCCCACTACCCCCCCTTGTGTGCCCCCCCCACATGAAAGTCTGCCTGCTGTGACTGCTTACGATGTGTACGTTTTAAAAGGTATCAGTACTGAAATTAACTGGCCCCTGCATTGTTTACATCTCAAATTCAAAGTGTACCCTCCTGCATTGCTCACACCTGTAACACCCAGTAGTGTTCACACCTCAGACCCAGACAGAAATTGCCCACATTATTCACCTGTTCACCCTCAAACTGTTGGAGGGGCACCAGCATTGTGTTACTGTATGTATCATACCTCTGTTACCGCTGCAGAGCGCTGATCACAGCATTCTTGGAGTCTGGTAAGTTAATATCAATGTATCGGCTTTATTTTGCGCTTTTTAAAATTACAAAGGAGCTGATACATTGCGAGACCTGCGGCTTAGCAGGAGCTGGCGTGCATGGGAAGCGCTCCGCCATTGCCACATCACCTTTTCGTTTGTTACTGTATGTAGCACAGAACTAACTGTTCATCTTAAAATGGTCCTGGGTTTCTTGTCTCCTGCTCTGTTCTGCCTTCCCTCTGCTCCCTGTGTGTGCCATACTCTGCCTGTCCTATGCTCTCTGTCTGTGTCATACTGTTCCTGCCCTATCTCTCTGTCTGTGCCATACTCTGCCTGCCCTATGCTTCCTGTGTGTGCCATACTCTGACTGCCATATGCTCCCTGGGTGTGCCATATGCTATCTACCATTTAGACCTGATTATATTACTGTAACCCCTGTTTGTTCTACCAATTTATTGTTCTGTTGTACAGTGCAATGAACATAAGTAGTGCTACAGTATATGAATAAAAATATACATACATAGCAACGAAGATGAAGATGAGATAAAGACATACATCAGTTGAGCTAATACAAAATGTATTTAGAAAGATGTACAACTACATTTTATCCTTATCGCAGAATGTCAATCAGATATTTGGATCCGTAATCTTAGAAGTCTTTGGCAGTTAAAACTTATGTTTCACTATAACATACTGCTGGTAGCAGGTAGGTACCCAGCAGGTAGCATTTACTGTTTGAAAGTAAATCAGAGTATTTGCAGTAGCTTACAACAACTGAAACAAATGTCTCTCTTCTTGCTATATCTACATTGCAAAGGCAAGCCTTATTAGCAGTTGTACACAGTGAGTCTGGAGTTGTATTTGTGGCCAGATTCAGGCCCGGATTTGTGGCGAGTCCACATAGGCCCGGGCCTAGGGCGGCACATTTTTGGGGGTGGCCCAGCCGCTCTGTGGGGAGCCTGTGCTCCCCAGTGCTCCGGCGCTCGCACGCTGGTGCTTTTGCGCTAGGATCGCACATAACGCACGGCCTAGGGGCGCCCGCCCAGCAAATCCGGCGCTGGCCAGATTGTGATAAAAACATGCTCTGCTTCGTTGGTGTCTGTTATCATTCAATAAATAACATTTGAATTTCAGCAATGTGGAAATCAACCTATTCATTTAATTTGCTGTCTCTACTAATTTGGGATGAGATGAGTGTGCTCAAGTGGTTTCAGGAATTTATATTTTGTGTTATACAGAGGGTGATGAGCCTGGTGATATTGCTGTTAGTGGAATAATTAGTAGACTCACTACTGCATAGAGTACATCAGTACTTTTTTAGATTGTAAGCTCTTTTGGACAGGGGCTTCTTTACCTCATTTAATGGTTATTGGTTGTTTTTTGTCCAAGTATTAGGAGAGATAGTGTGCTTTTATGTCTTATGTAGATAAAATAACTAGCTCATTATACCAAGGGGGATGAACAATGGCTAGATATCATCTTTTCCCCCTCAATTGTTTGTAGTTTTTTTTTAGAATTGTAACCTTTAAAATGTATCATTAACATCTGAAAATCAAAATGTCCATTCTTTGCTTTACTGTGTGCTGAGCCCTTAACCATGGGTACAAACACTTTTTCAGTATGTTGCTTTTATTACTATTGTTGTTAATGTAATTTTGAAGTGCCAGCATATTCTGTGTATTGTACAATAGGACAAGAAATACAGGAGATAAGAGGGCCCTTGCTCAGTAGAGCTTACAATCTTCTTTTATGTTTTTCGCTAGAGTTGTGTATTGCAGTATTTGAGCAATGGATAAAAAATGGGCTTGTGTGTAACCATGTATCAGGGAAAATACCCACTGCCGCCAAACATATCTTTGCCCACAGTATATGCTTTACAATTTCTGATATTTGAATAAAGAAAGAACTTGTAGAACTATGTACAGTACATATTTATACAGTTATACAATCAAACTATTGGTGTGAAGTTCTGCAATCCTTAATACAAGTGATTGTGAGATATATAACTTTTAACAAAACATTTTTTTAAAATATAAATGTAAAATGTGTGCATTTATACCATATGTTTGTATTTTCGAGTGTATCATTTATTGAGCCTTTAACTTTACAGGTAGAGAAAGATTCCAATGTAAATCCTACTATTGATAGGTCCAAAAGGTCTGCATTAGAACAAAAGACTTGAGTATTACTTTGTATCAGGCTTAATGCCATGGCAAAAGGCCAAGGATCAAGTATTGCAAAGAATATCACATAAAAATTTCTTACAAAAAAGATAACTTTGTAACAAGGTCCAGAATGCATAACCTTAAACCAGAAAAGACTACGCCATCTGGAGGATTATGGATTACTCATTGTGAAAGAAAATGTGAATGCATAGAAACCCTTTTTAGGCACAGGGACAGTGTAATCACAAGGAAAACTCTTATTAAGTGGGATTCTGCTGCAATGTAAAGGTGAAGGAGACAAGAAACACAAAATCAAATGCTCTTTGTGGCAGCACAGTATTTCTGAGCACCCCTAGCAGATTACCTATACTGTATATACTGAAAACACTTAAAAATACAATTCCAGTACTTTTCAAATAGTGGAACACCATTTTTATCCCAAAAATATAGAAACAGTGATTTTTTTAAGAACTTCTAGATCCTATGGAAGTAATTCAATGTGTTGTGTAAACAAAATAAGCAAGTAGACTATCTACCAACATTTTAGATCATGCTGCCTTTACATTGAAAATGATATGAAGAAGGGGCAACATTTCGTGACCCACTGTGACTTCCAAGAAGTCCTGAATTATATGTGATCCAAATGAAATCAAGTCTGTTAAGCATGAGACAAAACTTCACCAGATTAATGCATGGTGCCCCAATGTATCATAAGTAATACCAGATTATAAGAATTATAGGCAGCAGATATAAGGCAATCAGCAAATGTTCTATGATTATCAATACACTATACAGAAATAGAAGAATATATGTCAATATAACCAGTGTCAGGAAACTCCTCACGTAAACACCATAAGTAATAAAACAAAGCTTACACTGGTCCAAGCTATTATCAATATTTTATGAATTTTAACTGTGAAATATTTAGTGAGTGCTGAGCAGTTAAACTACCACAGTAAAATAAGACACAGTACATACTGGAAGGAGAAAAAAACAAACGCAAAAAAATTCTTAATATGAAATACATTTAGGTGGTTACTAGTAAATGTTGTTCTGCTGATAAAAGCTGGGTACAAAAAGGACATTGCATTAAGAAGCAAAATTGGATTACTATGAACTTTCCCAGTGTTCACTGCTGAGCGATGGCATATCAAAGCAGAGCTGCAGTAATCTTTTGAGGTAGGAGAAAGCAATCAATATTGTCTGAGTTTAGAAAAATGCCTGTGGACGTCCCGTAGTGCTAATTAAATTGCAGGCGATGGGCTAAAACCTCCAACATTTTTTCCAGCCAGTACTCCATACTCACACATATTAATGAAATGGTTGGCTCCTTGGGGCCATCATCACTTTCTATAATGCCTTTTAATGTCAGTTTCACAAAGGTTCACACAATGAATTCAGCCTCACTATTTTAACAAACTCAAACTGTAAGGCTGCTCTTATATAGAGGTCTACAGCAGTGGTGGGAAGGCAGCACAAGCTAGGTTGATATTTGGTCTTCAACACTCTATTTGCTTTTTCTAAGAAATTCTTGGTTTTGGCAGTCAAATACAGCCATGTGTCTTGTTTCACAGGGAAAAGGCACAAATAAAATCTGAAAGAAACATCTAAACCAATCAGATAGGAATCCTCCCTCCCCAGGTCTATCTAAGAAGCTGTCCAGTCAATGTGTTTGGAAGCCTTTTTTCCAACAAGGTAGAGCTATTGCAGAGCTAAAAACAGCTTAACTGAAATCTACTTTTGCCTTGTTTTGCAACATATTTTATAAAATGTCTGCATTTTGCTAATTTTGTGGCAAAACCAGTGGGGCCAGTTTTGCTCATGAATACATGTTTATCCCATATTTTAACATCTTTGTTAGCTGAGGGGTCATTGACCAACTGTTAGACCTCAACTGTGACTGTTAAACTGCTAAATCAAAGGCTAAGCAAGTAAAAGTGGAAGAGATCAAAGGTTGGATGAACTGTTTAACATAATATTATTTGTACTAAAAGAGGAGGTTAAGAAGCTTAAAAAAATTAAATAACATTTTGCATTGCTACTGGTCACTGGGCCAAATCACAGGTAACAAAATCATAAGAAAAAAATCATAACAAAATGGGGGGCATAACCGACATCCTCCCCTTTCCCCCAGTCCAATGACCGAAAGACCCAAAATTAGAAATTAAAAACAATATATATATATAGTAGTTTATATTTTACATTGCAGTTGCATATATAGAGCTTAATTCACTTCTATTCTTTTTTTTAATTATAAGACTGTGACTAACCCTTGCCTGTGCATGTGTGAAAGAAAAACTATTATATGGAGCAAGCTTATAAATGTGTCTAGACAGCCAAACCGTATGTCTAACCAAATACAAGCATTTTGCAATTCTTCGTTATAGTGCCCTTAAACAATCCACATTAAAGGCTCTCTAACCAGACACCTTCAGTCAATGCATTCCTTATGTTTAACCAAGGATCTTGACATTTGGCAAACAAGAAAAGTGTTCACAAAGCAATTTAAACAATTTAAAAATTGCAGAGCTCTATATCATAGACTTGCTCAGGCTGGGGTTTGCAACAGTTTAGGACGGTATTTTTACATCCTGTGTGATTAAGAATGATATATTGAAAGCTTTCCTGTGCTAAATGTGACTTTTAAAAATACAAAGTTATATATTGGGTTCTCTATTTAATTGTAATAGTATAAATTGCAGGCCAATGATCATTTGGAAGGGGAATAATTTGAATATAGCCCCTTTCTCCCTTGGGACATAATGTGCTTACAGCTATTAAAGTAGGAGCACTAAATATGCCAGGACACCAGTTAATCACATATGCACCAACAATTTCATACATAAATGTTTATTTCAAATTGATTTGTATTTAGTTAATATCTTGTGAGATGAGGATCAATTAATGTGGAGAACCAAACTATTGTGTATCTCACTACAGTTGTAGGGTAGGGTTCAGTCAGCACCCCTTTGTACCCTTGTGTCAAAGAGTGGAAGCTGTTGCAAGAATTTAAAAATTACTTTTATTACAGTTGACTGATGATGATGGGATCATCAGAGATGAAAATTGGATGTATGATATAGCCTTTAGAGTATTTATTTAATCTTGTTGAAATGAACCTCAGTGGTTCCCTGAGTTCCCAAAGTCTGAAACAAGTGCTGTTCTATGTTCTAACCAAGTGTTAATTGGGAGTGGCAATGCACTCAATTTTTATTGGTATCCTTAAACCAGTATTAGATATCACAGATGTTAGTTAATTTATACCTTGAATAACTTCCAGGCTGCTACAATAGAGTTTTTCTCAGCTTCTGTGAAAAATAGTAAAAAGTAATAATATAACACTTTATCTTACCCTGTTTATTTATTGTGTTTCCTTTTGTAATACACTGAGCAATGTCTGCTTCATTGTTTATAGTATAACTGAATAGCTCAACAGTCAAACAGATTTTCCGACTTTCTACCACATCCAATACAAACACAACAATAGTATTTATTGTGGAAGACTCAAAAGAAAAAATGATGTTTTACAGACTCAGGAATAGGCATGTGCTAATAAAATAAAACAAACAGCGATCCTGAACTCAATAATCTTTAAGGCTTCTCTAAAATGTTTACTTTCACTTTTTGGGAGATGATTATATTATCCAAATAAAGCTATTAGAAAATATACTTAGCTTGTACATTTTTCAAAGTGCAAATACGTGAATCCCACCCAATTTTATTTTACTGCTTAAGTTAGAGCTACAAAATGTCAGATCAGCATGTGAAATGATACATGTGCCAAAGACACATATTCTCATAGAGAAGATTCTATTAAACCCTGGCTTATAGCATTATAAAAGAACCCTTTGTGTGTGGTCACAGAGTGAACAGAGTGTTTGTTCCAGGAATGGAATTCAGATGTAGAAGATTAGATAATTATGATAGTCAATTTTAGAACAAGTGGTAACTAACAAGACTTTTTGATAATATAATATTTTTTTTGTCTGTGAAAGAAAGAAAAATTGAGTTAACTCCATATATGTTCGTCCCTAAGATTTTTCAGTCACAAAAAGAGGGTGCTTTCTTACATTGCTGTACTTACTGTCTGATCTCTTGCAGGTATAAAGTACAGGTATTGGATCCCTTATGCAGAAAGCTTCAAATTACGGGAAGGCCATCTTGATCCTAACTAAACTGCATTAATTGGTGTTAAAGCAAGCCTACTGTTTTTTGTTTTTTTTTATTATTTCAAAATGTTTTTTAGCAGATGTAAGGTATGGTGATCCAAATTATATAAACATCTCTTGTCCACATACATTCCTTATAATAGATGACTTTTTACTTCTTCACACCTTTGCATGCAGCATCTTGCACAATAATAAGTGCATTAGTGCTAGATGCAAGAAAGCACAGGCTTTATGTGCAGCATTTATGCACATATGCACACAATTTAGGACCTATAATTGTTCCTTGTGAATTGATACAATATTAACTTTATTTTGCTTTGAATGGTTAATGCAACAGTTTCTAACAGTAAAGCCCTAAGCTTTGCCAGCAATTCAGTCATCAGTTTTGTATACAATTTTAAAAAATTGGTTTATGACCTTTGACAAGGAAAATCCTATCTAGTGGTACTGTTAAAATCTAGTCATAGGTTTCATACACTGGCACTTCATTGCTTGTTAATATTATCTTTGGAGAAGCATTTCTCAGCTAATGTATTGGTCCATAAGACTCCACCACCCCCACTGTGTCTTTTTATGAGGATAGATCTGCAAGACCAGAACACAGGCACAGCATAAAACCACCATAAAGGGCTGAGTTTGGGAGTGCTACAAATAAATTCCTATCCATTTTTCTAGGTTTTGTTCTGGTGACTCGTATGAGCAACACTGTAACACAGTACTGTATGTTGCTGCCTTATTCTTCAAGCAAATGTCTGAGCAGAAAACAGTACTTCAGAAGCATTATGATGGACACTGCTAAAATCCCTTTTGGCAACCTACATGCATGATAATATTAGAGACACTATTTCTGAAATAACCTTTGCTGGATACATGAGCCAGTGGTTATAATCTAGCCCCCTCATCCTGTAAAAAAAAAAAAAGAATGCATTGCTCTAGGTGCCCTGGTCAGTGCCAAATGTATATAATTTATACTGTTGCATGCATTTTTATTGCAATAGTTCTATAAATATTTTTTAGTAGTACAAAGTCCCCATTTGTTCAATTCAGTTTTAATCCAGCAAAAGGTACATATAATTGACATTTTTAGATACATACGGTAAATACAATATTTGTTGGCTACATGTTCTTGCTTTTTGTACTGCATTTTACAAAAACTCAGTTCTACATCATGCTCGCTTAATTTATCTTTAAAATAACATTTGTTTTACCTATTAAGCGTCACTGATAATTCAATCTACAGTGCTCACGCAGAAATACCAGGATGCCAAAGCGATAGATTCAATTGAGCCTTGTGGAAAAAAAAGTGATGCCTAGCAATGGATGGTATTGGAAATTTTTGCTGCAGTTGGAAATGAATGTTGTCTAATTATAAACATAACATTGTGTATATACTTTACTTTTGTACATTTTTTTCAAAAATGTTTCATTAGGTGGTCAATATTTGTATTTTTGCAACATATGGAAATTTTATACAATTTTAAACAACAAATCAGTGATAATAAAAATATATCAAACCCTAAAAACATCACATAAAATTAGATTTTTCTTATTTGAGGGCTCAATACACACCTATAACCTTGGACCTTTAAAAAGATAATTCATGCTTTTTGTAAATAGTTTGTATTAGCTGCATGATCTTTTCTTCAATTATAAATAAAAACACTTCCTACATATGGTGTCTATAAAACAATGCTTAAATGCATGTTGTTTGAGTCTATAGTTTAAATAAGATTGTGAAATAAAATAATACATAATAAAAACATATATTCAAAAACAACAAATGTACAAAGGACACAATACTATGAGAAATAATTGCATATATATATTATGTATCAGGCCCTGGGGTTCTCAGATTTATTACGACTGGTTGGACATTGCATCCTGATATATGGCCCTTTTCCCACCCTCAGTTGTAATCTCAGCCTTCCTGATTTGCCATGGGACTCTTTGTCTAAATATAGAGCTGTAAACAATGGTTAACAAAAAAATATATACAGTACTATGCCTGGAGTTTTTTTTAACATTACAGAACTTTTATTCATACTGAGGTGAGTTTATATGACTACTTGATATTCACATTCTTCAGTAGAATTCCTTTCTAATGGAGTTATTCAGATTTGCTATTACTATGTTTTGGAACAGAATGCCATTTTAAGGGCCACAATACCCTAGAATTTATGCTTAATATAATATAATACCAATGCCTATTTCTAGTGTCAAGGTATCTTTAAGTTAGGCAATGAGTAAATTTAGTGGGTTGTAATAGCGAGAACATCTTCACATACCAATCCTGGAAGTTAGTCAATAAAGATACACACAATTGACATATTAATGCAAGCACAAATTACACTAAGGGGCCAATTCATTAACTTCGAGTGAAGGATTCGAAGTAAAAAAACTTTGAATTTCGAAGTGTTTTTTGGGCTACTTCGACCATTGAATGGGCTACTTCGACCTTCGACTACGACTTCGACTCGAAGGATTCAAACTAAAAATCGTTCGACTATTCGACCATTCAATAGTCGAAGTACTGTCTCTTTAAGAAAAAACTTCGACCCCCCTAGTTCGCCACCTAAAAGCTACCAAAGACAATGTTAGCCTATGGGCAAGGTCCCCATAGGCTTGGCTATCTTTTTTTGGTCGAAGGATAATCCTTCGATCATTGGATTAGAATCCTTCGAATCGTTCGATTCGAAGGATTTAATCGCTCGATCGAACGATTATTCCTTCGATCGCAGTTTTTGCGCAAAATCCTTCGACTTCGATATTCGAAGGATTTTCATTCCCAGTTGAATATCGAGGGTTAATTAACCCTCGATATTCGACCCTTGATGCATCTGCCCCTAACTCACTCTATGACTAAAACAGTAACTACAGCCCTAAATATGCTTCCAGAATTGTGGTCGGTACAGGGAAATATCTGTGCTGTGAATTCAACCACAAATGTTTTTTCTCAAAAGAGCAAACAGATTTTTTAATATTTAATTTTGAAATCTGACATGGGGCTAGACATATTGTCAGTTTTCCAGCTGCCGCAAGTCATGTGACTTGTGCTCTGATAAACGTTAGTCACTCTTTATTGCTGTACTGCAAGCTGGAGTGCAATCACCCCCTCCCTCCCCAGCAGCCTAAAAAAAGAACAATGGGAAGGTAAGGTAAGGTAAGGTAGATAGCAGCTCCCTAACACAAGATAACAGCTCCCTGGTAGATCTAAGAACAGCACTCAGTAGTAAAATCCAGGTCCCACTGTGACACATTCAGTTACACTGAGTAGGAGAAACAACAGCCTGCCAGACAGCAGTTCCATCCTAAAGAGGTGGCTCTTTCTGAAAGCACATGACCAGGCAAAATGACCTAAGATACAGACCAATATTACAACAAAAAAAATAATATACTTGGTTGGTTCAGGAATGAGATTTTTTATTGTAGAGTGAATTATTTGCAGTGTAAACAGTGTAATTTAGAAATAAAAACTACACCATAAAAATCAAGACAGTATGCCTTTAAGAAGTTTGTAATCACATTCTTGATTTTATAGTGGGAATAATTTTCTACTTTGCTAATAATTTACAGGAAGTTTCCTGGTAATTTTGAAGTCTAACAAACAAAAAAGCCTCAAATACTTGGTGGAAGGATTAACTGGAAATATTTTTAAGTGGAAAATATACACCCCTTTTTAAATTAACTTAATCAGTTGAGCTTTTGTAGAAAAGGTGCACAAAAACTCTCCAAACTTCCAAAAATATATAGATGTATTTTTACACAGACATACCTGATTTGACAGATTGAAAGGAAGCATGTTACTCATAAGAACCCCTTTCCTTCCTTCCCTTAATCTGACATAAATTGTTCATTGCACCCCCCCATTACCTTGTTCCATTGTGAAGTGATGTATTCCCTGTGTTTTTTATAGTCAGTGTGCTTTTCATAGATTCTGTGTGTGATAGCATTAAATAAAAATTCTATTTTGAGGTGAAATAACTACTGGAACAACATTTATTGGAAGAATACTCTTCTGTTATATACTACTATTGAACTTAATCCCCTCATTCTTCAGATGTGTAACTGTGGCGAAAGAAGGCAATTTTGAAACAGTGGCTTACATAGTCATGGTCAAAGGGATAGAGATCGAACTGACTCTGGAGAGTCAGAAACATCTTGTAAGTCATTTAATATAAAAGTCAAATGATTAATACTGTAATAGGATCCTATTACAGTAACCCAGATGGGTTTATGTCTCGCAACATTTACAAATAGTAAATATTCTGTAATTACATGTTGGTTATGGCTTTTCCTAAACAGTTTGTTTCTTTTTTTTTTTTTCCTTTGTAATCCTTTGGCTTTAGATATAATACTCTGCTGAACCCTCCAACAGTGAGGATTTATGTGGTTAACTAAGGACACTAAATCATTTATCTTTACTTGCAGATGTGCTGTCGTCTATCTTCAAACCAAAAATGAACCCTTTTATTTGCTTCTGCATCATATTCCTTTGTTTGTAGTTTTTTCCTTATATTGTAGAAAACCACATGAGTGTTGTGCATCCTTTGTATGTGTTTTTACTTGTGGAGCTGGTAAATGGTTAGGAGCAGGAGGCCCAGCCATTGTCCTGGCATTCTGGTGGGCCAGTGCTACACTGAACCAGGATCTCAGTACCTTTGTTTTCTAAAGCATGCTCTTCATTTTTAAATAACCCTCTCCTCTTGAGACTATGTTCATACAACAGCTCATATTACATTATCTTCAATGATGGGTTTACTCTATCTTTTTTTTTTGTCAGTCCTGCATGCTGGAATCAGATGATCTTTTTTCTTCCAGTTTTCTGTGATTGTTTCTTAGGTTTAAGACTTCTTAGGTTTAAGACTTAAAGAATCTTAAAGAATCTAAATCATTCTTAAATACAAATCAAGGTATCCTATCAAAGAATGAATCATAGATTTTAGAAGCATAGATGTATATCTTTACCAAGCTCTAGTAAAATTGCTACATCTGTTCGATCTTCAGGAACAGATGGTGATATATTCTCTTTAGGGTGAAAATGTCCCCATCTGTTTAAAAAACCTACTCAGGTAGATTAATTGGTGTTCTTCTAGAAATCAATCTGGAAACATTTTAGTTTAATACACATCTCATTTTAAAAGGGATTTTTACTTATCTAAATGTTAAACATTGAATGGCAATGTTTGGTGTACCCTAATAGTTGCTAAATTCAAATCCCAGTATCCTCCTGTTTTTTTCTATGTATCCCCCACTACCAGGTTGCCTTCATTATGGCTCTACTTGGAGAAAAATGAGGATTGGGAGGTTTTGAAAGCATATCCCATAGGTATCCTCATAAAATAACAAAAGAGATATTATGCAAAATCCTTTATAAAATATACAAATTTGACACTTCATAATCTAAGTGCCAATCTAAAATTGACCTAATAAACATGTGGCAGCGAAAGTAATCCTTGTTGTGTGGTATACATACAGTCACTTGAGCCAAACAGCAATAATTTGCGCCTCCCCAGCTGTTGCTAACAAATATAGAAACAGCTGGAGAAGAAGGGTTGGAGATCACATTAATACAGATAAACTGTCATTCTTTGAAATAAATAATAAACTATAAATTATAGCAACTAAGCGTAAATAATATTCACCTATATTCTTATAGTTCACCTCTTATTTTGATAATTTCACATATTAATTTCTAAATCCCATATTGCATTCTGGGATGGTTTTGATTTTATTTCTCCTCATATTATCTCACAAACTTATACAAAGTAATGCTTTGCCTTAGCAGCAAGCAAGAAATCATGTAACGCTTATTCCCCACAATCACATAGCACATATAGCCTATTGTCATTGTTAAATTCCTGCTGTTGTCTGACTGAACTGGTATTAGGTAAATAAACAATTTTTAAAAATAGTAAACTACTATGTGTAGTAGCTAAGTAAGTCTTTTTGAGCTAATGCTGAATTTCATGGACATGTATAATTTATGCCCAAATTAGTATTAATGTTTTTTGCTACTGTATATAGTTATATAGTTACATAGTTAAATTGGGTTGAAAAAAGACAAAGTCCATCAAGTCCAACCCCTCCAAATGAAAACCCAGCATCCATACACACACCCCTCCCTACTTTTAATTAAATTCTATATACCCATACCTATACTAACTATAGAGCTTAGTATCACAATAGCCTTTGATATTATGTCTGTCCAAAAAATCATCCAAGCCATTCTTAAAGGCATTAACTGAATCAGCCATCACAACATCACCCGGCAGTGCATTCCACAACCTCACTGTCCTGACTGTGAAGAACCCCCTAAGTTGCTTCAAATGAAAGTTCTTTTCTTCTAGTCTAAAGGGGTGGCCTCTGGTACGGTGATCCACTTTATGGGTAAAAAGGTCCCCTGCCATTTGTCTATAATGTCCTCTAATGTACTTGTAAAGTGTAATCATGTCCCCTCGCAAGCGTCTTTTTTCCAGAGAAAACAACCCCAACCTTGACAGTCTACCCTCATAATTTAAGTCTTCCGTCCCTCTAACCAATTTAGTTGCACGTCTCTGCACTCTCTCCAGCTCATTTATATCCCTCTTAAGGACTGGAGTCCAAAACTGAACTGCATACTCCAGATGAGGCCTTACCAGGGACCTATAAAGAGGCAAAATTATGTTTTCATCCCTTGAGTTAATGCCCTTTTTTATGCAAGACAGAACTTTATTTGCTTTAGTAGCCACAGAATGACACTGCCCAGAATTAGACAACTTGTTATCTACAAAGACCCCTAGATCCTTCTCATTTAAGGAAACTCCCAACACACTGCCATTTAGTATATAACTTGCATTTATATTATTTTTGCCAAAGTGCATAACCTTGCATTTATCAACATTGAACCTCATTTTCCAGTTTGCTGCCCAGTTTTCCAGTTTAGACAAATCACTCTGCAAAGTGGCAGCATCCTGCATGGATTCTATAGTTCTGCACAATTTAGTATCATCTGCAAAAATAGAAACAGTACTTTCAATGCCCACCTCCAGGTCATTAATAAACAAGTTGAAAAGCAAGGGACCTAGTACAGAGCCCTGCGGTACTCCACTAACAACACTGGTCCAATTAGAAAATGTTCCATTTACCACCACTCTTTGTAGTCTATCTTTTAGCCAGTTCTCTATCCAGGTACAAATACTAAGTTCCAGGCCAACATTCCTTAATTTAACCAGTAACCTTTTGTGTGGCACTGTATCAAATGCTTTAGCAAAGTCTAAGTAAATCACATCCACTGCCATCCCAGAATCGAGGTCTCTACTTACATTCTCATAAAAAGAAATTAAGTTAGTCTGGCAAGATCTATTACGCATAAAACCATGCTGGCACAAACTCATAGTATTATGATTTGCTATGAAGTCCAGTATCTTATCCTTTATTAACCCTTCGAAAAGCTTTCCTACCACTGACGTCAGACTAACTGGCCTATAGTTGAACATAGTATAACATCAGGCCAATATTAAAAGACTGGCCTATGGATAAGAACCCTGAAATTGACCCTGAACCCTGAATTTTATAATTCCATATGAACAAAAAACTAAATATGCACTGAATAATGTAACACTTTCATACTGCCTTCTGCCACTTGGTGTTATCCCCTTGGCATAGCCAGTAATCAATACAGCCAGCAGTTTCTTTGAGGGGACATCGCTAACCTTCTATTAGTTTTTTGTTTCCGATTCTTTTATTCTGAACTAATTAAATTGTAGTCATTTATGCAGGTTATAATCATGGCACTTTGCACTTTAGTAATTTTTTTTTCTATTGTACATAAATTGGTAAAGATTATGGGGCACATTTACTAAACTCGAGTGAAGGATTAAAATAAAAAATACTTTGAATTTCGAAGTATTTTTTTGCTACTTCGACCATCGAATTGGCTACTTCGACCTTTGACTACGACTTCAAATTGAACGATTCACACTAAAAATCGTTTGACTATTCGACCATTCAATAGCCGAAGTACTGTCTCTTTAAAAAAAACTTTGATCACCTACTTCGCCACCTAAAACCTACTGAGCACCAATGTTAGCCTATGGGGAAGGTCCCCTTAGGCTTTCCTAGCAATTTTTGATAGAAGGAAAATCGTTCGATCGATTAAAATCATTAGAATCGTTCGATTCGAAGGATTTAATTGTTCGATCGAACGATTTTTCCTTCGATCGTTCGATCGAACAAATTGCGGTAAATCCTTCAACTTCGATATTCGAAGTCGAAGGATTTAACTTTGATGGTCGAATATCGAGGGTTAATTAACCCTCGATATTCGACCCATAGTAAATGTGCCCCTACTAGTCACATTAAGGCAACTGACTTAATATATTCAGATACAGAACTTGAATGTAAAGGAGGCACTTGCTCTTCATTTGTTTATTTATTTAAATAAAAGACCTAAGGGGGTTTCTGGTTCTTTTGCTAATACAGCATTATAAATGTAATTCTTTCCTCACTGAATCTCAGGATTTTTAGATTAAAGGAATCAGAGAGTAATCCTTTCCTCCTATTGATATATTTTAAAATCCAAATGATAAATGAATAAGAAATAAATATAAAAAAATGGCTAATAAAAAATACAAGGGTTTATATGTAATGATTACATTCATTTCATTAAAAAATTCACTTTTTAATTGAATTATGTTATTATGTTATTTCTCATTAAGTTTAGTTAACTGCAATGTTGACATCTTTTTCTTTAGCATAACACATTTTCTTTCCTTACTCTGGAGAGGAAATAATTAATTTGTAAAGAAAACTATTTGTCCATTGAAGAAAGGGATTAAGGTGCTCATCACCTTTTGGAAAAACCTTGCTTTGTGTTTCTTGGGAAATACAGAAGAGACAGCATATAAAGGAGGTTGCACTGAATGCCATGCTCATTCACAAAATGAGCAGAATGTCATCAGAGCTTAATCTCATGCTTGGTTGAATATTGGCTCAATAGACAAGTTAGTGTCACATGCACTTACTGCTTTCCACTGATTACATTTCCATGATTAGTACTAAAAGAAATTCTGGCTCTTCATTGCTTTCAGTGAAGAATGTGGTCGAAAGACCTATGAATGAATGCACAGAAAAGTATTGATTTAGCTCTGTAAGTGCCAAAAAGAATAAGCCTTTGTTCTCTGGCATTTCATCAAATGCTGACAGTTTTTCAGGGCTCACATATACTGCAATGCATCTCACAAGTTTTTTCTTAGAAAGAGATGTCATCTGCTGGCTATTTTCCAAAGGACTGTATCTTATCCCTGGCAGTCAGTAAGCCACTCATGAAATAGGCAATACTCCTTTGTGTTCAACAAAAGCTCAGAATATGAGGCCAAATACAGCAAAAAAATAAATAGGTTTCAGGGCTAATGGAATTTAAAACAATATGGGGCCCATTTACTTACCTCGAGTGAAGGAATAGAATAAAAAAAACTTTGAATGTTTTTTTGGCTACTTCGACCATCGAATTGGCTTCTTCGACCTTCGACTACGACTTTGACTTCAAATCGAACAATTCGAACTAAAAATCTTTCGAATATTCGACCATTCGATAGTCGAAGTACTGTCTCTTTAAAAAAAACTTTGCAACCTAAAACCTACGAGGTGCCATGTTAGCCTATGGGGAAGGTCCCCATAGGCTTTCTAACAATTTTTAGGTCGAAGAAAAATCATTCGATCGATGGATTAAAATCCTTTGAATCGAACGATTCAAAGGATTTAATCATTTGATCGAACGATTTTTGGTTCAATCGAACTATTTGCAGTAAATCCTTCGACTTTGATGTCGAAGGATTTACATTCGGCAGTCAAATATCGAGGGTTAATTAACCCTCGATATTCGACCCTATATAAATCTGCCCCTAAATGTTGCATTGTTTAATATTTATATATTTGAACAAAAGTATTTATCAAATTGTTAGTAGGTTTACGTCTTTTGTATCTAATGGAGCTCAGAAGGGGTATTTAAAAGTGAGAGAACTTGCTTTGGATGTAGAATATATAAGATCCTAAGTATAAAATAGCACTGCAACTATTGAGCCACAAGGCGACAAGGGCGAGGAGGACTAGCAAATAGCCAGCCAGAGAACAATATGAACTCTTACAAGGCATATTGAGCCTTAAGGGTAAAAACCTGAGTTTTAATAGTTAAAGGGAGCCTTGCAATGCGCCTAAAGGACCACCCCCTAAACTGAAAGCTGTGGGGCACCATGAGGCAAAAAAGCTGGCCATAGGCATGCAGATATATCCTTATGTCCGATGAACAATTGCATGTTGCAATCTCCCGACCTACCACTAACCATTCAGATTAAATAAAGTAGTAAAAAGAAGAAATCAGATGACTTTCTAACTATTACTTCACAGACAGCAATCACACGAAAGTTATGTTCGACAAATAGTAGCGACAGTCACCTATTGATATCATTGATATCATCAGGCAATACACGCAGAGATATTATCATTAGCCAATATAAATCTTCTAACCTGTCTGATCGGCTAAACTACCGATTGACATGGCACGAAAAATGTTGGGATGATCCACACACAGTAAATCGCACAAAACAAAGATTCGTACAACTTTATCTTTGTATCTATGGCCATCTTAAGTCTTTATCACTTCAGGTGGCAGAATGATTGAGATTATGCCTGTCAGAACCATGCCGTTGGTATATTTGGAAAAATCTTCCTGTTATCAGGGCTTTTGTTGTTCAGTATAACTTTTTGTTTAAAAAACATTTCTGCTTTATATTTGACTTAACAATAGTAGAACAATGATATTTCCCTGACAAGTACATCCTATGCTGGACACACATGTAATAATGGTTAATCATTTGAGTGTGTGTGAACTATTGTCATATAATTTGGCCGAAGTGCAGTTGATCAAGCAAAAGAATAAATTGGGCAGAATATTTCATTAATATGAAAAAGCACAGTTTGCCTGTTGGTTGACTGACTAGATATCCTGTACATTGACTTTGTGTGACCAGCTGGACTCATGCTGCATACTTAAACCATAGGACGTAAAAGAGGTTCATATTAGATATTTATATCCAGCCTTAGGCAGGGTTTTATTATAATTTTACTCTATAAAGTGCTGTAGGGAACAATGGAACTATATAAATAATAATAATATGGATTCATGCAACATTGCTATCATCGAGTACAAGGTCCTGTTTTATTATTTAAAATCATTTTAAAAACAATATTAGATTTGTTTGGACTATATGGGAGCTGGCCTTCTCATAATTTGTAACAGGTTTCCCTATAAGGCAGTGATCCCCAACCAGTAGCTCGTGAGCAACATGTTGCTCTCCAACCCCTTGGATGTTGCTCCCAGTGGCCTCAAAGCAGGTGCTTATTTTTGAATTACAGACTTTGAGGCAAGTTTTGGTTGTATAAAAACCAGGTGCACTGCCAAACAGAGCCTTGGTGTTAGCTGACAATCCACATAGGAGCTACTTAATGGCCAATCACAGCCCTTATTTTGCACCCAGGAACATTTTTCATACTAGTGTTGCTCCCCAACTCCATATACTTCTGAATGTTGCTCACGGGTTCTAAAGGTTGGGGATCCCTGCTATAAGGGATCTTATACTTAAATATCTGTGAGCAACTACAATTGTCAATGCAAAATTGTAAATAAAGCCAATATATCATAGAGAAACTTGGAAAGGGTTACATATGTTTGTGCATGGAAACATAATACCCCCACAGATGCTTAATAACTACTGCATTGATCTAAAAGAGGATTACAGGTTCCTAAAATTGAAAATGGCAACAACACCCACCATTGATTTTCATTAGTAATCTAGTCCAGTTCTAACCACAATGAACCTAACAATACACGTATAACTTTTAAAAGTTGATTTTAACATGTGGCTGTATGTTTTTAATAAAGACTTAAGGACACAATAACACCAAAAAAATTAAACCGCTTTGCATACAATTATAAATACAAATACAAAGATTCTTAATCCTGTATGGGCAGAGAAAGCCAAGATTGACATTTGACCCTGGTTGTCACCACTTAAGAGCTAAATCCATTGTGTTCTAAATTGCTTCATTGCAGTCTTAAAATTAAGCTTTTGGGTTAAGTGGTATAGAGAAGATTCTTATTTTCTGAATATGCTATCTTGAATAAAATTATCACTTTAAGACTGAGTATTTGATACTAAACCAGATTCAAGTCGAAATCTTAATGGAAACAAATATATAGGCTAGGTTACAATTGTAATTTGGTACCTTGTCACAGTGTTTTTTTTACAAATTACATATGAATGTATCAGTGCAGATGCTATGAAAAATTCATAGCATCTGCTCCACCCCGAAGCCAAAGGCGGCTGCTAAAGGCAGAAGAATGGGCCGAGACCTTGGGATTTGTTCTGGGTTTGGATACTCTGCATTACAGATTGTTGGGACAGAACATGGATGCTGAAGGTGCAACCGCTTCTCCTACTACTACAGAAGTGATCCTGGCACTACTTCAGTGCCTTGGGGAGCAAGAATATAAACAGGACCAGATAGTTCAATGTCTGCAAAGACTGTCTGCATGGTTGGACACCATCCAGCAGCAACCAGTGGCTTCTATGTCAGCTCCAACCTCATCGGGCAGACTTCCATTTGAATCCTCTATTAACCCTATAGTGGAGCCCAAACTCCAGTTCCTGGAGAAGTTTGGGGTAACCGAAGAAGATTTTTAGTTTTTGGGAGGCGTGTAAACTCGATTTCAGTTTTCTTCCGCACTTCTTCCCTGCTGAGGAGTCGTGGGTTAATTTTGTGTTAACCTTGTTACAAGGGGAGCCCCAGATTTGGGCCTTTAGTTTGTCCCCTAGTAATCAAGCCCGTCTCTCTTTAGAAGACTTCTTTTAGACAATGGCCATCCCTTTACAATGATCCCGAGCACGCTGCCTCTGCTGATGCATCCATAGGAAATTTAAGGCAAGGCAAGAGGTGGGTTAAGGAGTGTTTTACTGAATTCCGCCGTTGGGCGGTGGAGACGTGCTGGAATGGTACAGCTCTTAGAAGTCAGTTCAGGGTAGATTTGGATGTGGCTATCAAATTTAGTCTTGTTAATTTCCCTATCCCGTTCTCCTTAGACTCGCTTATGCATCTGACTATTCAGATTGATAGGAGACATGTGGAGAGACACCTAGAGGAATTATCCTCGAATGCTCCCGATTAGGCTTTTAACCCTTCACTTTCCCCCTGAGGAGCCAATGCAATCAACCTGTTGTAGGCAGGCTAATGGGTTATGCCTATACTGTGGGGATAAGGGGCATCTCCGTAATACTTGTCTCAAGAGGCCGGAAAATGGCAAAGCCTAAACAGGTCTCGGGAGTCATGTTTGGGTAATGCCATTTCTACTCCCGAACAAGCCTTTGAATGAGCCTTTGAGAGAGCTTTAATTTTGGCTCCAGTGATCGTGCATCCGGATTCCAACCTACCTTTCTTGGTGGAGGTAGATGCCTCTGAGATTGGGGCTGGGTCTTGTCTCAACGCTATCCTGTTACCAGTTCACCCTTGTGCCTTCTTCTTCAAGAAATTTTCTCCTGCTGAGTTGAATATTGGTAACAGGGAATTACTAGCTATTAAGAGGGCTTTAAAAATCCACATAGATTTGTACATAGAATCCGCTAAACGTTGAAATCCTAGACAGGCCGGGTGTTCCCTGTTCTTTACCCGCTTCAATTTTGGTATAAATTACAGGCCTTGTGAAAATAATACTAAAGCGGAAACCTTTTCTAGAAGTTTTGTCTCCAGTCCTAAAAAAGGGTTTGTGCCCAATCCTATTGTGTCTAAGGAGGTGATTGTGGCAGCCCTGAGTCCAGATCTGTTTCTTCCTTGTCTAAAGCCCAGGATAATTCTGCATTTAATGTGCCCTCTGGTAAATTATTTGTTACAGAAAATCTCCTTGAGGCAGTTTTGTGGGAGACTCATGATTCCAAGGTGACTGGATATCCAGGTTGCAGTAAGACCTACTCCCTTCTGTCTCACACATTGTGGTGACTAACTTTGAGACAAGATGTTGATAGATATGTTGATTCTGTAAGGGAAACAACTCACCTACGCCATTCCTTGATGGCCAAGATGGTGGCACCCTGTCCTCCCCTGTCCTGGTCGCAGCACTGACGCCAGCTCCTTTTCGCCAGCCGATTGGAGGCCAGCGCCGGAATGGACACCAGTGTTTGAACGCCAGCGTTTAAAGTGCCAAAGGAGGCCTATTTAAAGGAGCCTAAAGTCTGCAACTTTGCCCAAATATAGGTTTCGCTTTGTGCATTCCTGGGTGTGATTCTAGTATTGTTATATTGATTCGTGTGTACCAACCTTTGCCTGTTTAACCGTTTTGACCCTATTCTGCCTGGATTGACCTCTTTGCCTGGACTCTGACCATTCTATTGCCAAACCCTTTTGTACCTTGAACTTTGTTTGTTGAACTGCCTCCTCCTTGGTCCACACTCCATACTGAGCCTTCGGGCCCTTACATATTCCTGTCCAGTGTGCCAATGTTCTAAACCTTCCAGA
Source organism: Xenopus laevis (assembly GCF_017654675.1). Lineage (NCBI taxonomy): Eukaryota > Metazoa > Chordata > Amphibia > Anura > Pipidae > Xenopus > Xenopus laevis. The sequence goes on along the minus strand of NC_054375.1, from coordinate 85,114,080 downwards.
TACTTACCTCAGGGGCTGCTGCAATCACTTCCTTTTCCTATGAAGCCATGGACTCAGATATACATGGATTTCATAGTGGAATACAGTCATTTGGGTGGTAGTACAGAGTGACTTTTTTACTCTATAAATACTCCACTGATGAAGGGGCGTTACACATTTACACTAAATAAACATGCAGTGGTACATTCTTTTCCATGTATCAATATTATTGGAGGTTGCCAATCCCTTGTTGAGTACTGAGAACAGGGCAGAAGCATAAAGACAGGATAGGGTGTGCAGGTAAGTATTTTGGAAAAAAGCTTTAGACCTATTTTACAAGTATTGTTGATCACAGGGTAAAACATACAATTTAACAAAAACTTAATAGTGCTCATTTACGACAGCAAGTTCAAGTGTGTAAAATGCAATTTCCAATATTTATTTACTCACAGTTTTAAATTTTTTTACACAATTCCACCAATGCATCGGATGGAAATACCATTAATATCAATAGGTAGACATGGGTAAAAAGCAATTATTTCCGTTTATTTCAGATGCCAATTCATATACTGATTTCATTTCAGATAGAGGTGCATCACTCATGTTGCAATAGAAAACTATTTACTTTTAAATGTAAACTTCCTAATACATTGGTTGGCAATCCCTTTGATAGTCCTTAAACAATATTTGCATTTGCCCCTCACAATTGCTTATTGCAGAGTAAAATCATAAATGTCAGGTTTTGTGATTAAATACAGGTTACAGTGGTGCAACTACCTCCATATTTTTTAAGAATGTCTTTCTGTATAATTACAGCAAAAGGAATTTACATTTCTAATTTTGGTCCATTTCAAGGAAATACTCATCCATATTGTGGTATTAACTATAGCATTTTTGTTTGTTTAAATATAATTGTAGTGCATACAGCCGTAACCAGTTTCGGGAATAACGTTTGCTTAAGACTGCTGGTAGTTTAATACTAAAAACATTGCTTTAGCACAGAAGTATTGCTTAGTGTAGACATAACAGAATGCATACAGTTTTCTGAATACACAGTGTTTGAACAGATGGGAAGAACCAAAATATTAAGTTTTAACAGTAATACCTAGGTTGTTTATGTTGGGTTCAATGTACATTTTTGCTTAATATCTCATTTCTTGGTATAACCAAAATACAAGAAGCACATTTTCTAAATTAGTGAGTACCTATCTGATGATCAATATCTGGTAATTCTCTAAATCACCTTTTCCTTGAACAATATGCATACACTTTATATTTTTAATCAACATAAAAATGTCATTAAAATGTCATTATCCTAGTCTTTATTGGTCTAGTATGAGGAAGTAACCACAGCGCACTTAAACAAATTGCCCAGCCAAAAATGAGATGTCTTCATTTATACAAGAAAACACATTTATTAATGATCTATCAAAACTTGTCTTCAATAGAAGTTGCTAGATGGACAAACGTTAAAAGGAAAGAGAAGAAAGAATAATACAGAATAGCCAATGTAATCATATAGGATGTTGAATATAACAAAGTAATTTAGGTAGATCCCTCAAGAAGGCTGTGCTTTTATGGGAGAAAAAAAGAAATAAAGGAAACTTACAGCTGAAATTATATTTAATTATATAACAAAAGCCTGATTTGCAGTTGCACCTTCCTGCATCAAAACAGGTGCCAATCAAAATGTTTAATCCCATAATTGTCCCACCTGTGTCTAAGCAAGGTTACGCCTAAATAATGACCTTTCATTTGCCCTGAGTACTAATACAGTGAGAGAGTGAACACAGTAGAACCTAAACAATATATAAATAATATGGTGCGAGATATACAGTATATATGTAAGGTGCTCGCCATAGTCAGTTCTTTTACCGGGGTGCCTGAGCTGAGAAACAGCAGCTGAAAAACAATGTAAACAATGCTGAAAAATTGTACTCACAGGATAAATCTTCCAATGATTTATTTTGGTTATTGTTACAGTCTCCCACAGAGACCATTGTTGGGAGTCAAACAGTGCAACAATGAGCAAAATATATCTATGTAATACTAATTCTATAGAATTCTGCCATTCTTCTGCATTATTTTTATAATATATATATATATATATATATATATATATATATATATATATATATATATATATATATATATATATACAGTCTGTTGAGTGAGCGCACTCTTACCGGATTTCAAACGAAGTGGGTGCGTTGGTCAAAGTATTCTTGTACACAGTAGTAAAAGGACCCGCACTCCAAGTTTTATGTGAAAACATAAAACTTGGAGTGCGGGTCCTTTTACTACTGTATATATATATACCGGTTTGATAAAGGTCCACAAGGGGTTAGTAAATAGATTAGTGATGGGCGAATTTCGCAAACCGGCAAATTTTTGTGAATTAACTCGCCGACAGCGAATCACGGGAATTCACTGCGTATTCGCGCCTGGCGAATAAATACGCCCATCACTATTTCAGATTAATTATTCTGCCCATTGTATTATCCATTTTGACAGTTCAAACTCTTTTTCATTATATATATATATATATATATATATATATATATATATATATATATATATATATATATATATATATATATATATATACTGTATATATAACTAATGTGTGGGTGTGCATATATATCAGTAACAATATAGAAAAGCAGATGGGAGTACATGGGCAAGCAGACAAAAGCCCATGTACAACACTAAAAATAGAATATGTGCCATTAGCCTAATTTTCTTTAGTGTGAAGTCACTCATGAAAATTTGTGGAGAATTTTGCAAGGTTCCTAAAATATTTAACAGTAAATTGACTTGAGAATTCTTGACAACTCTTGAGTTTCTAAATAAGTAAGTAAAAGATTTACATCAAACATGAGCTGATAGGCCCATTGGTTTGTATGGATCTTGGCAGCTCAGAGCTCTTTTGTCCAAAGAATATGTAAATACATTTGATGAATAAAACTTTAAAAAACATTTTTTTCATTTAGAATGAAATCATTTTTCAGCTCAACCTCAAAAATCAGCCCTAGACAGTTAAAATTGTGCAAGAAACTCTTGCATGTTGAACTTCTAAGTGGACCTAATTTAAATAAGTGGTTGGATTGTCCAGGTGAGTAATGCAGTTGCACAAAGGGGTCTATTTTTTTAACTTCTATAAGAAATAGCTTTAAGTAATTTAATTCTTTCTGTTCATCAGTGTAGTAAATCAGTATCTGTTTTGATTAGGTGTTATCTTCTGATAAACAAAAGACAAGGCATCTTAAGCTCCCCATAGACGCGACAATTCTTCTTAGCGATTTAAGGGAAGCCCGACCAATCCTTCGAAATTATCGTGCGGTTAGTGGGATTCGAACGATCGTACATTTTACGATTTTTCGGCCGACATCTGTCAGGAAATTGTTCGGCCAGGTCAAAAAATCTTTGTCGGTCCCAGTGCAATCTATCTATGTTTGCAGGGCCAAGCAGGCAGCTCCCCTTTGTTTTCCTGGCAAATTGGTCTTTTTAGTTGATGGTAAATTCGTACGATTGTTCTGAGAAGATCGTGGTCTCACAATCAGGATCTGATCTTTTAAAAATCTCAACATCTATGGCCAGCTTTAGTAATACATTTTTCTTTGATATAAGATTTTTCTATTTATTTTCATCTATTTACCATCTCACTAAGATGGAATATAAAATGCAATCTGATTGCTGTGGACCAGAATGATTAATCTTATAGCTACATTTATTATTGGTTTTTTTCATTACATACTGTATGTATTATTCTGGCCCTCATCTGGCTTTATTGGGCTTATCTTCAAGTATTATAATCCAGTATTCCAATCTGATTGCTAGGAATGAGACAATATAACCAGAGAAATTTCGAAATTGAGTGCTAGATGTAAATATAATATAACCATCTCAGAAAAACAAAAAGAAAGCCATTTGAAGTTTGTCCTGGGATATTATTATCTCGTTGGAGAAAGACTGGGTATGGTTTCAGGCGGAGCGGCAGGGCCAGAGCCGCGTGTGTAACTGGAAACCGACGTCTCTTTCTCCCCTGTCACACACTCGCCTACTTTCCATTCACTCCCAAGCTGAGGAGTCGGCGCGGGTTCGGGAAAGAGAGAGAGAAGAGCTGACAGACGCAATAGGAGTTTGTAAGAAAGGATTATTTCCCAAAGTCCCCTAACAGGCGGCACATGGGCTAATAAGAAAAGAGTTTGGGATTAGAAGGCTCTGCTGGAAGCATATAATCTTGGACGTGAAGCGGCAGGTTTTAATGGCTGAGCTTCTTAGCGATTTAAGGGAAGCCCGACCAATCCTTCGAAATTATCGTGCGGTTAGTGGGATTCGAACGATCGTACATTTTTGTCGGTCCCAGTGCAATCTATCTATGTTTGCAGGGCCAAGCAGGCAGCTCCCCTTTGTTTTCCTGGCAAATTGGTCTTTTTAGTTGATGGTAAATTCGTACGATTGTTCTGAGAAGATCGTGGTCTCACAATCAGGATCTGATCTTTTAAAAATCTCAACATCTATGGCCAGCTTTAGTAATACATTTTTCTTTGATATAAGATTTTTCTATTTATTTTCATCTATTTACCATCTCACTAAGATGGAATATAAAATGCAATCTGATTGCTGTGGACCAGAATGATTAATCTTATAGCTACATTTATTATTGGTTTTTTTCATTACATACTGTATGTATTATTCTGGCCCTCATCTGGCTTTATTGGGCTTATCTTCAAGTATTATAATCCAGTATTCCAATCTGATTGCTAGGAATGAGACAATATAACCAGAGAAATTCCGAAATTGAGTGCTAGATGTAAATATAATATAACCATCTCAGAAAAACAAAAAGAAAGCCATTTGAAGTTTGTCCTGGGATATTATTATCTCGTTGGAGAAAGACTGGGTATGAAAGCCATGGTAAATGTGATTTGATAATGAATGCTTGATATTGCTGGTTTAGATATTTTCACATTCTATTCTACTTAATATTTGAGCTGTATATAAATGGACTAAAAGGAATGTCCTAAGCCCTGTTTCTGTCTCTTTGTGACCACAGTCAACAGTGACATTATTATGAATCAGTCCTAACTGACTCTAGAGCTACAAAGAATCATAGATGGTAAAAACATTAAAGGGCTTGTTGAAAAAGAGGGACAAGAACTTGGCACCAATATTTCCCTAGTTTAAATCAAGGTGCTGAGAGAGAGCTGATTCTGTGAAACTTTTCTTACAGGGGAAACCCTGAACGCTCATACCTTTGAAGGAAGTCATAGAACACAGAACAATTGCAGGCCATTTGCAAGTTGCTACTGTTGCATAAAAGATCACTTACCAGGAGATTACTAGAGACATTAATTAATTAATTTGTCCTGCGTAACAAAGACTTTAGTTTTTTGGTCTGCAACAGGAAACTGTTTATACAAGACTGCATTACTAACTATGTTTAAAGGGGATGTTAAGTACACTGTTGTACACTGTAAATATTCTAAAACCATTTTCAATGGTCTTTATACTTATTTTTACAGAGCAAGATGCAGAATATAAAGAAACTGAGACTATGCATTAAGCAGGCTTAAGGTACAGTGATCACTATTAAGGAAACCCCCCTTATCTAGAATAACCGCAAGTAGAAAGCATAGATCCCATACCAGTATTTTGTTTGCTCTCTTTATATTTTATACCACCATCTAGTCATACATACAGTACTTGCAAAGATCCCTATTGGAAGTGTCATCTCTAGAAATATGTACTAATAGGTAACTTAATTGTCTGACACATAAGATGTTTAAGCAGAAGTGGTGTAAATAGAAATTAATGTTCCAAGTAGAAAAACTACCCTATGCTTGCCTCAAACCTTTTAGGATATGTCGGGAACTCTTATGATAGTGAGCATGACTCTGTGTATTCTATTGCTCATGCTACACTGTGACAGAGAGTTATATTGTGTTAGGCAGTGATTATATTATACCTTTTAATGACTATTTTAGTAGATTATAAAATGTGATCTTTCAGGACAACATAGACCCTGCTTCAGGCACGCATATTGTGCATGAAGCAGAGGCCTAATTGAACTGAAAGTTTGCATTTTATAATCTACCCTGTACTTTTCCACTTTGAGCCTGTTTTTGCAGACTTTATATTCCATTTATAAGCTCAAGTTGAATAATTTGTTAACCAACAAGCAGCTGCAATATCTATCTATCTATCTATCTATCTATCTATCTATCTATCTATCTATCTATCTATCTATCTATCTATCTATCTATCTATCTATCTATCTTTAAACCCTGCATAGTTCATACAGTTAAATACATACCCCACCATAAAGGTAGAGGGAATGGTGGTCCTCCATGGAATGCATCTAATGTGTCCCTTAAGGCATCTTCCTACTAGCACCCTGTACAGCAAATTCAGCTTGACTTATTGCATCCCTTGGTGAGTCCTGTGTATGCAGCATAAATCACCTAGCACACTGAAGAATTTCAGCGCTTTCCACTTGAACAATGAATAGAGCTTTGAGCTCACTCAAATGTGATATTTTTCTTCTGGCAGTCACAGGCCTGTGAATACAAGGAATAACCAAATAACCATTTCTGTGTAAATAAATAGGATGACTTTATCTTTTTTGTGAATTTAACATTTTACCCCTGTACATTGCAGATCTCTATAAAATATATCACATAAACATCCATAGGTGAAAAAATATTTTCTATATTTTATTTTATATAAAGCTATTTACAGGTATGGGATCCATTAGCCGGAAACCCGTTATCCAGAAAGCTCGGAATTATGGAAAGGCTGTCTCCTATAGGACTCCATTTTATTCAAATAATGAAATTTTTTTAAAAATGATTTCCTTTTTCTCTGTTATAATAAAACAGTACCTTGTACTTGATCCTAACTAAGATATAATTGATCCTTATTGAAAGCAGAACCAGCCTATAGGGTTTATTTAATGTTTACATGATTTTTAAGATATGAAGATCCAAGTTAAGAAAAGATCCATTATCCGGAAAACCCCAGGTCCCAAGCATTCTGGATAATACGTCCCATACCTGTAGTATGTGCCATTGAAAAATGCAATACAGTTATGCAATCTGTTATACAGAAAGCTCCAAATTCCAGGTAGACCATCTCCCATAAACTCAATTTTAATTAAATAATCCACATTTTTAAAGATGATTTATTTATTTTTCCTCTGTAATAATAAAACAGTACATTGTTCTTAATCCCTAACTAAGATATAATTAATCAGTATTGGATGCAAAACAACCTTATTGGGTTTAACTAATATTTAAATATTTTCTAGTGGACTGAAGATATGGTGATCCAAATTACAGAAAGATCACTTATCTGTAATACCTCCAGTTGCCATGCATTCTGGATAACAGATTCCATGCCTGTTTCTACCACCTAAAAAACAGTTGTTGGAAGTACTAAAGTCCACTTTTTGCACAGTGATCACACACAAACCATGGGCATGGATACATATCAGCAAATAATACACCCACACATCTTTTGTTATAATCAGAACCTGCATTATTTCCTGTGTTCAGTTTGGCATCACACAGAACATTACAAAATGGTGGCTCACGGTAGAATATATAAATAGTCAGTATTTGCTGCTATGTACATGTAGGGACCTATAGGATATTCTATCCCTATAGAGTTAATCCCCTACCGTTTGTATGTAGTTCTCTTTTCCCTTGTTATTGGGCCAAGCCCTTGTAACTGGTAAAGTGTAACACCCACACCTATTGGACAAAGAGTGTAATGACACTCCCCTGCCTCACTGCTATATAGTGTGTGCAGGGAGTGTCCTCTTCCTCTTTGGCTCCTGGTGCTGCTGCTAGGTGAATCTCCATTGAGCCTGGGATCACCATAGGCCCCAGTAAAGCCTTTACCCTAAAGGGACCTGACACCTTTAGTGCTAAGTCGGGGACCAGGTAAACCCCGTGAACGAGGACCAGCTAAAATAGTAAGATACTGTTATAGTTCTCTCTAGGAGAGAAAGACAGAGAGGTGTAGCAGAAAGAGCAGCTGTCGCTCCAACGAGGATTGTAGTAGGGAGTAGCTTCCCACAAGGCCTGTTTGCCTTTAGAGCAGGGAACTCAGTTGTTAGGGCAGTAGGTGAGCAAAGGACTACCTGACCCCTACCTGATTGATCCCGATCCCCTCACTGTGCAACGTCGGTTGAACTGGGATTTGATGTACACCTATCTGCAATATCCTTTGGGAGTCGCATCTGTTTGACTGTGAACCTCTACTGTCCAAAGTGATTCCATCTGCTGTGTCCTCAGAACTGTTGTAAGTAAACCTGTGGTCATTTGCCTTTGGCATAATAAATCTGCTCCTGTTTAACCTTTTTAAGAACCTCCTGGCGTCCATTCTTCTATTTGCACTTATATGCCTGTGAGTTGTAGTTCAACTATAGTTTAAAGGGGAAGCTTCCATTTGGCGAAGGCTCTGCCCTGGGTGAATGATTCGCATTGTAACCCATGCTCACTATCTAGCTGGTCACCCTTAACTCCTAATTGGCAGATTAGGCCAGAAAAGCGTTACATTTTGGCGCCCAACGTGGGGCCCCGCCCCTAAATCCAGGCTATTTTTGTATTTTTGTGATTTAGTGTTTTTGTGCACTGTCGCTTTAAATTTTCGTGACAGGCGGCGGACCTGATTGGCAAAAGGCTGCCTGCACGTCTTTTTCTACTAAATTTGCTAGGTGTTTTTCCCCTGGTATCTCAGGGCCGTGGGTTCGGGCTTGGAGGTTCTATTCCCGATACACGAGCCTGCGCCATAGCTCAAGTCTCGCTAGCGCGAGATTTAGCTGGCGCCAATCTTTTTCCCGCGCAGTAATTGTTGGCGCGCTTTGGGAGTAAGGCGGTCCCTGACGTCACGTCCCGCCGCCATTTTGTACAGGAGTTTCCTAGAAGACGGATGCGTGTGCTACAGCTCCCTTCTACATTGGGATCAAACCTTAGCGGCTGCTACAGGCTTATGCCCTACAACTCCTCTACATCTCAGCGGTACCAGCTACCTTACCGCTTCTCATTTCAGCGAACCGGAGGATTTCTACACCGCTCCTGGTTCAAGGTGCTGCACCATCACGGACCACGGCTGTGGCCCATCCACGTGCAGACCTTCCGGACTTCACTACTGACTGCCCTGCGGCTGCGGGCATAGTGGAGGACTATTCTACATTCTTCATTCCGGTAAAACCCTTTTCAGTTATTATGGCTGACCATTCCTGGGAGGGTTGGGCGGATGCGGAGGAGAACCTATCTGGGGCTCCGCTGTTCTCGGATGAGGACATAGAAGATGTAGACTTTGGCCTTAGATATATTTGGGCCGGGACATATGGAGAAAAACTAAATGTCCACTATAACCGGATAGTTGTTCCCTATTGCGGGCACTGTACCCGTGAACTATCCACAGAGACCTGTAATTTCCACTCATCGTGCCCCCATTGTTTTCACGAGTGCTGGTTAGGTCCCTATGTACTTTATGCTGATCCTAAAAAGGGCATAAAGACAAAATCCATCGCTACAGACACAGATGGATTGTCTTCAGTGTCAGGAGACTCTGCTCCTGCACCTGTTCCCGCATATCCTCTTCACTTCTCCTCAGGGTGTCCACCCAGCAAGCAAAGCCTGATCGTTCCTATAAAAGCTTTGTCTATTTCACATGGAGTAGGCGCTAGTGGGGATGCAGCCACAAAGAGTGAGGAAACACGTGTTCCACCCAGAGGGAGGGGGAGTACTATGCGCAGGAACCCTGATATTGTACCTAGGCCTATCACTCCTAGGCCGGCCACACCCAAGCCTGCCATGCCTAGGCCTGCTACTCCAAAGCCAACCACTGCACCAAAGGATGAGGCTTCATCCACAGTGGTTCCATCAGAGCATTCCAGTTCTCAGCAGCCTGTTGCCTGCTTGTCAACACCCTTGCTTTCTCCAGAGGCACAAGGTTTCTGGGTCGCTCAGGGAAGGGCCGACCCCAAGAAGGCACGCACAGTTTCACGGGTGCAACGCATCATCAATGCCCGTGTGCGTGACCGTTGGGGATATCCAATGCCCTATGCACCTGAGTGGGTTTATGACGAAGTAGAGAAGAATTTGGAAGAATGGCTTTATGGAGAACTTTTAAAGAAAACAGATGTGGGACCCAAGGGATTGTTTCAAAGCGATCCACAGAAGCGGCAGCGTGACATGGTCTTCCTCTGTGACACCCTCAGCGAATGGTGGTATGGGCGTACCATCTTAAAGCACCATGTTAAAAGTTGTGGGAAGTTTCAAGAGGACCGCTTCTTCAGTTTGTCAACCACTCTGCCTAATGGAGGGAAGGTAGATAAGCCTCACCCTTCTTACTATCTATCCTATGAACATACCCTGGAAAAGTATGGGATGATTTCTTAAGCTGTCCACAGTGGATCCGGCTGGACCCTGTGTGTTGTAACTTTTCAGTATGCCTCTAAGAGTGAGAATTCCTCTTAGAGATGATTTGTTTACACTTGAGGACGTCGTTTGATTGCCCCAAGTTTTGGGCCTTCTTCATTGTTCTTCAAGATTGATGCCCCAAGTTTTGGGCCTTCTTCATTGTTTTGTTCACTCATTGTTCCATTTCTGGACTTCTGAACATTGTCTGGAACTTGTAAATAGTTGGGTTCATGAGACAAAGACTGCTGAGCCCCCACCCAAAACTCTTCTACCTCTAACTACTCGCTGAGTAGCACCTTTATTCTTCACCTTACTACTCCCCAAGTGGCTCTCAGTGACTTTGTACACTTGGGTAGGGGGGGGGTGTGATATGGAATAAAGCTTTTGGGTATGGTGGGGTCATGTAACTCAACTGCAATAAAAATGAGTGTTCATGTGTGAAAAGAAATCTATGCTAATTTTTCTTTTCAGCCAAGCCTGTGCCTGGACCTCCTGATACGCTATGGATGGTTCAAGTATCGTAAGTTAAGTGCCTGAGTGTTCCTATAAGGACCTCATGAATGTAATAAAGTTATGCAACTGAAGTTATTTGCACTGAAACTTATCCAATACAGTATTGCACTTTTGCTCTTTACTGTTCTTTTCTCCACAGTACCCATTGTTACCAGGTATTCCTCAGGAGAGGATACCGGAAGAGTGATGTTCAATGGTATTGTTGGTTTGCACTTTTATATTCACTTTGTTACTATTGTGTCTATATCATTTCACCATTGTCGGGACGAAATGGATTTTTCCCCCGGGTGTATGTAGGGACCTATAGGATATTCTATCCCTATAGAGTTAATCCCCTACCGTTTGTATGTAGTTCTCTTTTCCCTTGTTATTGGGCCAAGCCCTTGTAACTGGTAAAGTGTAACACCCACACCTATTGGACAAAGAGTGTAATGACACTCCCCTGCCTCACTGCTATATAGTGTGTGCAGGGAGTGTCCTCTTCCTCTTTGGCTCCTGGTGCTGCTGCTAGGTGAATCTCCATTGAGCCTGGGATCACCATAGGCCCCAGTAAAGCCTTTACCCTAAAGGGACCTGACACCTTTAGTGCTAAGTCGGGGACCAGGTAAACCCCGTGAACGAGGACCAGCTAAAATAGTAAGATACTGTTATAGTTCTCTCTAGGAGAGAAAGACAGAGAGGTGTAGCAGAAAGAGCAGCTGTCGCTCCAACGAGGATTGTAGTAGGGAGTAGCTTCCCACAAGGCCTGTTTGCCTTTAGAGCAGGGAACTCAGTTGTTAGGGCAGTAGGTGAGCAAAGGACTACCTGACCCCTACCTGATTGATCCCGATCCCCTCACTGTGCAACGTCGGTTGAACTGGGATTTGATGTACACCTATCTGCAATATCCTTTGGGAGTCGCATCTGTTTGACTGTGAACCTCTACTGTCCAAAGTGATTCCATCTGCTGTGTCCTCAGAACTGTTGTAAGTAAACCTGTGGTCATTTGCCTTTGGCATAATAAATCTGCTCCTGTTTAACCTTTTTAAGAACCTCCTGGCGTCCATTCTTCTATTTGCACTTATATGCCTGTGAGTTGTAGTTCAACTATAGTTTAAAGGGGAAGCTTCCATTTGGCGAAGGCTCTGCCCTGGGTGAAGATTCGCATTGTAACCCATGCTCACTATCTAGCTGGTCACCCTTAACTCCTAATTGGCAGATTAGGCCAGAAAAGCGTTACATACATGTCAATATTGTTCTGAAGGTATAGTTTTCTTTAAAGAAATAATATTTAAAGGCCACAATTGAGGCGTGACGTACTTGTAGTGGCACTACCATAGCTGAAGTTGCAACTTTAATTGAATAAGTGGGAGTAAATGGCTGCATAAATTCAAAATGAAAGTCAATGTTATAAATCTTTGTACATTGATAGAATAATTACAGGGTTGACATTTCTCCCTCAATCCCTCTAAGCCGCCTGACATTTATTTGCCCCCAAATCAATATTTTGAGGAGTGGAGTGTTCCAGACAACATAGAGAGCGCTTTTATGAGTACATTCCATTGCAAGAGAAGTGTTTTTTCTGTGGGTGAGCTGCAGCTACTGTACTTGGAAGTATTGCCCTTGTTGCTGAGTGTGTGTCAGGGCACTGCTGGCGGCTGGCTGGGTGTGGCTGATACATTATGTAGGAGCTTGAGGCTTGTTTGCTGAGGCTGCTGCTCTGTTCTTGGCTCAGTCTGTGTGTGTCTGTGTGTGTGTGTGAGAGGAGGCTTTTGGTTTCAGGCGGAGCGGCAGGGCCAGAGCCGCGTGTGTAACTGGAAACCGACGTCTCTTTCTCCCCTGTCACACACTCGCCTACTTTCCATTCACTCCCAAGCTGAGGAGTCGGCGCGGGTTCGGGAAAGAGAGAGAGAAGAGCTGACAGACGCAATAGGAGTTTGTAAGAAAGGATTATTTCCCAAAGTCCCCTAACAGGCGGCACATGGGCTAATAAGAAAAGAGTTTGGGATTAGAAGGCTCTGCTGGAAGCATATAATCTTGGACGTGAAGCGGCAGGTTTTAATGGCTGAGCTCTCGTGATTCCTTCCTTCCAAACTTGGGTAAGCTATTTATTTAACAACGTGCATTGTGCAACGCTGACATTTCCAAGGGCACTTTGCCTATTCGGAGTCTTAAAGAAATAGCCAGCGCTTCCAGCACCTCCAGCAATGCAGCTGTTTTGTGTCTGTCTGGGCTCTGCTGACACCTGCATCGCGCTGCACCCACACAGCTACAAAATCGCACAGAGCCGCGGCTCTTGTGTCCAGGGGCGAAGGTTTCCTCTAGGGAGCTCAAAGCACTCATCCTGCGCCCTAACACTAAACACAGTCATTATAGTTTTAATCCACTCCTTTAGTGGCAGGAAAAAGTGCAGAAGAGGAGGTTTAAGACAATATCCAGCACGTGGTTATAGTGCAGATTGGCCACTTTAGATATGTGTAGAATTGGGGAATATATTATAGCACACCAGATGGTGTTCTGGGCAGGGAAAAGCTGTCAGACTATACTGATCCCTTCTGCCATCCAAAGTGATACATTTATTATAATTATTATAGAAAGCTTCATGCACAGCCCACTTCTTTATCAGATTGAAATCCTACTATCTATACACTACACTTGGATGCTGCATGCCAAGGAAAAAAGTAGTGTTATAGTGCAGTTTATTGTCTGAATGTCAGAGGCTAATTCCATACTATGAATCAACTCATTAGATTTGGCTAGAACCAGTGGCGTAACTAGATGTTGCTGGGCCCCACAGCAAATTAATTCTAGGGCCCCAACATATCCAGTGTTTGTCCTGTTTTAACAATATATGTTGAAATTGCTCATCAATGAGAGCCTCATGGGGCCCCCTGTACCTCCTGGGCCCCCCTGCAGCCGCAGGGTCTGCTTCCTCTGTAGTTACGCCCCTGGCTAGAACTCAATAAACCCCCCCCCAACAGACTATAAGTATATAAGTAGTGGACTGTCTTAATTGTGAAAACATCTATGTGTGGGGTGATGCATTATGTGTGAGTTTATATAAGATTATCATTCCATACACCATATTTATGGGCAGCGCTTTGCCAAGATTATCATTCCCTACCCCATTACAGGCTAAGGTTCCCATTTCAGACAAGGGTCAGTTATATTAGGAGTCATTTAACCTGCTTGTATGTTTTGTAAGTGTGGAAAGAAATAAGAGAACCCAGGAGGAAACCCACGCAGATCATTCCCAGGTCAGAACTGAACTTAGGACCCCCAGCACTGCAAGCCAGCAGTGCTAACCAGAGAGCTGGATTGAAGTTATATGCTTGAACTTCCTCACCTATTTAGTGGAGATGGCCCACCAGCAGTTGTAAAAATTAAACTTTCAACTAAAGGGCTGTTTTTACAAGTAGTGCTATGAATAAATATACATTCATGCTAGTAATGTGTAAGTTGACCCGAAACCCAGGTTGAAATTTGGAGTACCATTGCATTTTTGGTTGAGTGAAGGTCAGACTAGGCAACTGCATTCCTTGGTTCCCAAAGATTCCATGTCTTGCAGCCAAAGATGCACACAGAAGAGGCTTATGGAAAGGGAAGCTAGAGGTATGGGTTGGGTGCAGATCCTACAATGGCAATGCTTTGCAAGTTAGGATTTTACGGATTAGGGACAGGTTGGGTTGAGTTCTTCCTGACTCACACACATCACTAAAGCATACATTAATACAACTTCTAGCAGGGTTTGGGGACTTTTACCGTTGCTGTTATAGTGTCACTGATGTAAGGTGTACAGGCTTTAAAGTGGACCTGTCACTCAGACACAAAAAAATCTGTATAATAAAAGTCCTTTTCAAATTAAACATGAAATCCAATTTCTATTTTTTATTAAAGCATTCATAGCTGTTGTAAACTCATTTAAAAATCTCAGCTGTCAATCAAATATTGTCTGCCCCTTCTCTATGCCCTGGGCATAGAGGCGGGGCACCCTAGATGTCACTGCTCTCCCCACATTCCCCCGTTCTCTTTACCATTTAAGTGTGTAGCCAGGGCATGGGGTTGGACATCAGGTCTCCCATTCTGGTGCACAAACAAGATTCTGAGATGATTCAAGGCTTGTCTTAATAACAGTGTCCACAAAATGGCTCCTGCCTGCTTGCTATAATTATGAATTAGCAGACTGAAAGAAACAAGATTCAAATAATTTAAATAGTGTAATTAAAGTTGATTTTGCTTGACTAATGTGATAAAATAGGTTTTTGAATAATTTTTTTTGGGTGACGGGTCCCCTTTAATGCATTAAATGATGGGAAATACAATTTATTCGTTGTAGCGAATACAGTAATGTCTTCAATAAAAACAGTTGCCACTGTATAGTTTACCCTTAGTTTTCCCAGTAGTTTATGGGTAAAAGGGATGGAATGTCTTGTGTTAGTTTTTCTTTCCTTTGCATAGAATGTGATGGTACACCAGGTGAATGTTAATCTTACAGCCTCTAAATCATGTTTGCTCTGAATTGATCTTCAGTTTGTTTAGCTAGCTGCAGCATATTGATGAGAACTAGGCTTATATTCTGTTTGAAGAGAAATCGGCAAGATGTTATCACAGCTGAGACAATTTTGAGGAGAGGCTTCTGCTCAAAGAGGTGCCTTTGCTCTCTGAGATGGAATCATAAACAAGATTGTCTGTGAGCTGTGCCTGTTTATTATTCACTGTTATTCTGTACAAAATAGTAGAGGTAATGCCGGTAATTTCCAATGCCCTGGTGCTTGCCATTTCGTGCTTATGAAATGAAAAATACTGAAAGACTCTCTGTCTGTGCTCTTATCCTCCTTTTGATTTATAGTGGAAGGCAGCCACAAGAGAGTGAGTTAATCATTTACTTAGCATGAACATTTCAAGTCTTGGCTTGTTGCCTAACCATTGCTCTAGATACTCATTCCAGCAGCAGGTGGAGTTGTCATGTGCACCATATAACTAATATACAGTGCCCTACAGGAAACCTGGTGTTTTATAATTGATACCAAAATTATTGTTTTTCCAACAGGTTTCGTCATCTGGATAAATAAAAACATTTCACCAAAATGGCAGTTACAACCATCGAAGTGCTGATTGGCCTGGTATTATGTTCAGCCTGTGTTACAGGAATGCCACAAGCAAGAGTTTTTCTGACATTCAGTGGTAAGAGATTTCCTCCAACAGAGTTCAGTGAACTGGGTACAAACACTTAGCATTCATTATACAGGTATTGAATCTATCAGGAAACCCATTATCCAGAAACCTCTTTATTATGGAAAGGCCATATCCCATAGACTCCATTTTATCCAAATTTTTAAAAATTAATTCCTTTTTCTCTTTACTAATAAAACAGTACCTTGAACTTAACATATAACTAATCCTTATTGACAAAACCAGCCTATTGGGCTTATTTAATGTTTACATGATTTTCAAGTAGACTTAAGGTATGAAGATCCAAATTACAGAAAGATCCATTATCCGGAAAACCCAAGGTCCCTAGCATTCTGGATAACATGTCTCATAACTGCAATAACCCAATACAGAGAAAGTTTAGTTTTGTTTGTTTTGATTACACCTAAATTATGTTATGGATAGCAGTTCAAATGTATTTGTCAACAAACCCTGCTTATATTACAATTCTTGTTATTTAGGGTGATGTTCTACAACATTTTGGATGCAACTTTAAAGTGTCATATATGGATATATACATTTTAATTTCAGCTAATTAAATTCACTAAGGAAAAAAATATTTATAAATGAACTGCCAACTCCATCTGTCATCACACGACATGATTTAGAGTGATATTGAATGTCAAGTATGTACCAATGTTTATGACCAGTCAAAAGTTGGCATAGCAGTGTTTTCTTAAATATTTCTGAGTTATTGTTAAGTCAATGTACATTGTTCTGAAATATTGGAGTGGTTCACAAATTCATATAAGTGGCACTCTAAAATGTTATATAATGTTATGCTAAAAAAATGTACAGAACTCAGAACTGACAAAACTAGAGCTAGGGTATTGTAAATATGTTCTTTTTATGCCCTTTTTTGGCAGTAATCTTCTTTTTTCCAATAACTTATTTTTGAGGCATTGACAGGAATAGCTTCCACCTAGGCTTGGTTAGGCCATGATTATACGTTTAGCTTCTTTTAAGAAAACTGGAAGGCTTGATTGAAAAACATTTTATTGATGGCCCTTGCAGTGTCTCATCTGACAATTATGTGCCTACAGTGCAGGTACCAAAACTACCAATATAATTTCAAACAATATATGTTAATGACAATATGTCAGTATTTTACTGTTTTACTGTTTAGCAGAAAATTGCTTAGAACTACAATTTCTGTCATTAGCCAAAAGATTAGTTTTGAGTTTTATCCCACTTAATCCATAAGGAAGGCAAGGTTTTTTGCCCCACCTAAGGAATATTCATTTGAACTTCTATGTCAAGCTGACAAAAGCCTACCAAAATACAAATTTGTGAGCAAATATATAACCAATGATAATTTTGCAGGTATTTCCATAGCATTGCACATATATATAGCCTCCTACTTTATAGATATAGCCAATAATGCTTGGAAGTTGTGTATATGAAATGGCTAAAAAATTAATTCTTAACAATGCCTCTTATAACTCACTGATAAAAATGCTTGTGCCAGCAAATGTTCTTTCCAGAAACGCATACGTACTCGGTGTAACTGCCAGAATGTGAGTTTTATGGTTTTTACCCTTGTGTATAAGAGCAGGGAACATGTTACTAGCATAATTATGCCCACTGTTATATATCAGTTGTTAAAGTTTCTTATGAAATATGATGTAACTTTTATGAAGTAACATAGAAACTGCACACTACGGAGATTGGATAGGTAGAGAAATACAGACAGGGGTAAGGCAGAATTCATGATTGTGGACTGAGTGGCACACAATGACACCAGCATAAAAATAAGCACCAATGTCACACTGTGACATTAAGACTTGCAGTGGGCATGCATATGCAGGTGGGACCAGGAGCCAGTGGTGTGCATTACAGATATAGATTGAATGTACAGGTATAATCGTCCTATGGATAGCCAGAAAGTGCATCTACTGTGGGCCCACAGCATTAGAGAGGCCCCATCGGGAGAAACAAAGATAAAAGTACATATCAAAATTTGCAACAGTTATTAGATATTATATATACATCATTGATGTTCGATCTTCCACCGAGCTGTTGTGATGGACTCCAAGCATTGGATGTTGGGAGTTGTACATAAATTACAGCTAGAAGACTGCATAATTTACATCCCTGTTTTTTTGTTTTCTTTTGTTTTACCCCTTAGTTGGAGGACCCAAACTTCTTTTGTTTTTGCCCTGTACTTATTAAGTCATAAGAACATTACTGCGTAGCTAAGACTGTACCTTATACTAATGTAATTTGATGTCAATATTTACTGATTAAAATCTACAGACATATGTTATGCCTGTCAAGGCCTATTTATGATTTATATTTTAATACAAACTTTTATCTGATCATCCAGTTATTGCTTAAAGGTCTCTAAGCTACAGTTCGTGTAATTTGTGCGCATTTTAGCCTTCCGAACTCCCTTTGGAGAATACATTTACATTTAGTAGCATTGCCTACTATAACATGAGGAGAAAATAATGGCATTGATTATTATTTGAGGTGCTTGATTAATTACGCCATTTTGTCTGCGAAGCAAGAACAGTCTTAGATTCAGAACAAAAGGCTAGCTAGATAGACAGTAAAAACTAAGGATATGCTACATTCCTTGCTGTGTTATAAAAAATATTTATTTTGGAATGCTTGGCGTATCAGTGCTATGTGGTGTTTCATAAAATAACAATGGACATTTGTATAAAGATATAATGTTGATATGTAACCTAAGAATATTTGTTTTGTGCTAGGTGGCAACATTTTTAGCAAATCTGCCAAAGAATAGACAGGCAATTGTATTATAGTTAAAGAACTTGAACATATTTACTCTTTGAATTATTTTCATTAAACAATCCTTGACCAATGGTGGTTTGTGGCGTTTACACTGCCGTGATTTCTCCATGCTAGAAAGTGTTGCCAGAATGGACAAAATCATTTCCAAGTCCTATGGAGAATCTGATCAAAAAAGATTTTTTGTAGATACATCCGAATTTGTTTAAAATTGCTTTCTATTACAAGCAAAGGAAATTCCTGACCTTATGGGAAATGTGAGTAATTATAGACATTTTAAAGTATATGTTTTAGGCCGGTGGTAAATGAGGTGTTTTGAGTGTCGTGGTGCTTAAGGGAGAAAGAAAGTTTAAAATCACTGGGGGGGTGGGGGATGCCGAATGTTAAGTACACCCCAGTAATTGTAATGTCTTACCTAATATCTCAGAATGGTGCTTCTGTTAGCAGAAAACTGTACTGGTCCCGGCTACTTCAGTATGAGCATTATGGAGCAATCATCCAATTGCAGTCAAAGCTCTCTTACCTGTCTACAGTCTCTTCTTGTTCTTGACAAGAGGAAATACTATGCCTGTGGCTGGTGCTGAGCAATCCCTGTTTGATAATGGGGATTAGGAAACAGATATTGAAACAGTTGTATTTTTGCCTATATAAATTCCCTGCACTTCAGTTTGGTGTTGCAGTTTATAAATATTTTGTAAACCACTGTGTTGGAATTCTATATCATGAAAGCAGAGGATGTGTACCTTAAATCTGTCTTCACTATTGTCCTGCTGTGAAATTGTTGATATACCTTCAGATGCACAGGAGGATGTGTAGTGTACAAAATGATCTGTCATACTTATTTATGCTCTCTTTTTGATCCACTTGTATTGTTGATTGGAAATCCTGAACTCATGAACTGTCTTTGGATCAAGGGGAGAGAATTGAGAGCCCCTGCTCTTTGGGGGTTCAATCTCTTATATTTCCTGTGACTTGGCCCTGGATTTGTTCCACATTCTTATGCACATGAAACTATCTGTGCATCTGCAAGAAGCTAGAAGGGGTGAGAATCTCAGGAGATGTAGGACCTAGCATGTGTCAAGGGTAATTTACCATTAGTTAACATACTTTACTGCTATTATTATATTTTTTATTGAAAATAGCCATTAAGTACCGCATTTAAAATGCTTTTGAAGCAACCCACTAACAATTGTTTTGATGATGTATTATACTCTTTGAATAAGAAACCCAAACCAGACATTAATTATTTATCTCATGGCATCCTGTCAATGTGGGCTTGTGTTTGCATGTGTTTTAATAGACTAGCACAATTAGCAGAATTTAGTATAATGATTTATGCTAATTATACTCTCACAGCACCCCCCTCTGTTTATACGTTAACATTATTTTACCCTGTAAAGTGTGAAAGGAATTTCTTTACACCTGTAAAGTATTTAATGCTAGATTCATAGTTAACTTTGTCTGAATGAGAAAATCTTTACCTGGGAAATCAGGTTAATCTCTAACGATTACACCTATATTTTACCTTATCATCATTTATACATTTATAATAATAATCTGTTTGATGTATGTGTGGCATGCCACCTTTTATGATGTCTTCACTTTATATCTGATTAAAAAGGTAAAAGGTTAAATTTTTTATTTAAATATTTTATAATAGCTTATTTTTTCCTGGGGTTTCCTGTATCTGTTCTTTTTATGACCAGCATGGTATGATCGTAGGTCATTAGGAATGATATATTTACCTTTATTTTGTGTTTGTATTTTTTGAGGTGCTGCACTGGTGTTTTGCTGGTGTCAAAAGAAACAAATTTTGCTTGGCTCATAAAGGTATTCATTTTGGATCAGTCACACTTAGGGGCACATTTACTGTGGGTCGAATATCGAGGATTAATTAACCCTCGATATTCGACCATCGAAGTTAAATCCTTCGTCTTCGAATATCGAAGTCGATGGATTTACCGCAATTAGTTCGATCGAACGATCAAAGGAAAAATAGTTCGATTGAACGATTAAATCCTTCGAATCGAAGGATTTTAATCCATCGATCGAACGTTTTTCCTTCGATCAGAAATTACTTAGAAAGCCTATGGGGAAAGTCCCCATAGGCTAACATTGGTGCTCGGTAGGTTTTAGGTGGCAAGTAGGTGGTCAAAGTTTTTTTTAAAGAGACAGTACTTCGACTATCGAATGGTGGAATAGTCTAACGATTTTTAGTTTGAATCGTTCGATTCAAAGTCGTAGTCTAAGGTCGAAGTAGTCGAAATTCAAAGTATTTTTCATTCTAATCCTTCACTCGAGCTAAGTAAATGTGCCCCTTACTGTACATGTGAGACATATTGAATTACTCAAAATGTATAATGAATATCTGAGTAGACACTGAAACGTATGTCCCTACTTGAGAACCCATTAGCTCTGAGCCTGAAGCCTCTACTTTACAAGCTACATTTATGGTGATTTGAACTGAGGCATAGGTATAAAGTATGGTTTTCTGGACATTTGGTAAAAATTGCATCCCTTTAGTGGTGATCTTTAGTGGTGAGTCTGTGATGTTCATTGCTAATAAAACTGAAGTCAACACCTTATTATAGTACCCTTATTGTAGTAGCACTATAGAATGTTGAAAGAATTAGCATATTTTTTTCCACAACTTGTTTGTCATTGAGTGTTTCCCAGTGTTTAAACTGAGGGTTTGACATTTTTAGGAGAAAACGCATAAAAAAACTTGCTATAATTCAGATATTGACACATTTTTCACTTACTGTGCAACTTCTGTTTGCAAGCTATGTTTATAGAATGCAAGGATGCTTAGTGTTTGTCTTACTTCTAGTAGATAGGGTATGGATTCTGCTTGGGCATGGACAGTTATTTTTTTAAATTTACAAGTTTACACAGTAAATCTCTTTAAATGGTAACCAAACATGAAAGATAAGGCAGAATGTTACTTCAAAAGAGACAGGAACACAGACACAATGGAAAAAGAAAACCAAAGAGAAGCCAGACAGAGAGCACCAGAGAAGTAAAGAAGAGGTCATAAAAAAAGTAGACATGAGAAAGAAACATTATAACTAAATGATTTCAAATGACCAGTAACAAACAATGTAACATACTTTATATACATTTGTAGATCATGCAGCAACATTTTTTTGCAGAAGCAAATTTTTATTCTAGAGGAATATATATATATATATAATCATTTCAGTGTGAAACGATCTATAAATAATTACTTATCTACCACCAATTAAACTGAAGCTAAAGCAAAAAATTAAAATGTTTTAATGCAGGTATAGGCTAATGTCAGCTGTGAAGCTTTCCAGCTTGGTGTATTTCAATTGGCTGGAAAGTACCCTTTATTGCATTTACTCAAATGGCTGAAACATGCTGGGCTAAAAAGATTCTCATCTGAGATTAACTGTTAAATGTACTTAAAGCATGGTGTTTTAGTAATGAGTTGTGCTATGTCATAGCCCTAATGAATTTGGTAATGTAAATAAAATGGCACATGCTTAGATTGTGTGCCTGTGGTTACCTGAACCTCATGTTGCAGCGAGGCCTTTATTGATCTGATGGACATCATGTACTTGAACTTGTCAAACTCCTTGGCTTAGGAATTTAATGTGATACATTCTGTGATCTTTAACCCACAACTGTAAGGAATGGGAATGAAGGGCCCCTGAGAACAAGTTAGGAGTAGAAGAAAGGTAAACCTCTAAAATCTTGATAGTTCATAAAAAGGTCTTTTCAACAGTTGTTTTACAGTATGTTAGGTACTGATGGAGCACTGACTGCCCAACTGATTTCTCAGATTAGCCAGCTCTCCACCTGCAATCTAACAAATGACATCAATTACATATTATTTGTAATTATGACCATTTGTATACAGCATGTTCCAGTATGTTAAATGCACAGAAGAAGTATTATTGTAGATGATTTACAAGGACACACATGTCCTTGCTCCCCCAACATATAGTGCAGTAGAGGGCAAAGCTATGATGCAAAATACTTACTGCTGTTGATACATTGTTTCAGGCTGAACAAAGCCCTTTGGCAATTTTGCATTTTTATATTTATATGTCCTCTCTTTTTTTCTTTAATTTTGTTTGTCCTACTTGTTCTCTCTACTGGATATATAGGACCAACAGAAATGTTCATAGTTTGTAGCATTCTCTGTGAAAACATTGCTTGAATGTACACCATTATTCAACATGAATGATTCCAAATAAATAATACATGGTTAACAATTGGCCGAGCTGATGTAGCTGAGTGGAAAAGAATATACTGTATGTTGCCCACTACGCCTAAATTATACTAGCAGTATGAAAACCTACAGTATTTTGGATTAACAAAATTTTTGTTACTGTTCTGAAGATTAACACATTTTTAATTTTTCTCCAGCACCCAGCTCACTTTATGTTAAAGGACAAGTAAAGTGTAACTATGAAGTAGGCTAGAAATGTTGTACATTATGTTCTGGTCTTCTTTACCAGCCCTAGGCAACCACAGCCCTTTAGCAGTGAAGCTCTGTGCTTCCGCTGATACACCTAGAAGCTCCCTATCTTTTTATAGCTGATTTACTACACATGCTCTGTGCTGCTGTCCGTTAATTGAGCTTAGGGACCAACTTACTGTATACTGTAGTTATAGAATATAAAATTCATGAAACAAGTCTTAATATTATAACTTCAGATTCATATTATATTTTAGCTCAGAAACCAGTGTAATTTGTTTCAAAACATAATAATCAGCCCTGTAGTATCAGCTTTTATGACAGACAAACCTTATTGTCTGCTTTATGATTTGTGAAGACTCCTAAGCTTAGCTTCTCAGCAGCTGCCCTAAGTACACTGAACATGACTGACACTCCTAAGAGAATCTGAAATAGTGCCCCCTCTGTAGGGGTGAATCATTACTGTCATAGAGGTACCTTTAGGCTGGTGCAGTACGTTCAGACTATTAAATATGCTATCCATATTCATTTTTAGAGTATTTCATTCCATGCCTATACACTGTATATACTGAAAATGTGTATCTGTTAGTGAGGGTAGCCAGAAATTGGGATCGCAGCCCTGTAGTCAGTGAGTTATCTGGTTTACACTGGTTAGGTGTAGGATTTGCAAATGCTGATTACATTAACAATGATTTATCAATATATAATCTTGTTGATGGTAGATGGATTCAGGAAAGGGAAAATGTGATACTGAATCACTGTTCAGTGAGTAAGATCTGGGTTGCACTGCCAATACACTACTTTATAAACGTCATCTAGTGAGAGAAAGAGGAAAACACAATTCAAGAATTTAATATGGTTGCTTCCTTCATGACTTTGTCTAGCAAAAAGCATTACATATATAACCAAAATGCAAGCAAGTAGCCCCCTTAATTTTGTTGTCATGGTGTTGGATTTACACTTTCCTTATTCCCTATAATAACAAATAAAAAACAAACATATACAAAAGCATTATAGAAGTGATACCTGTATTGGCTAACAATAAAACTACATTACAAGCTTTTGAAGCACCAAGGCCCCTTCGTCAGGTAAAATACAATGAAAGCTGCAAAGCAGAGTGCCGGAAAACCTTAATATTGCCAGCATTAATTTTATTTTAACGTTTTCCAAAACGTTTTCCAAAATTTTAACTGGTTACAGACACTGGTCCAATTGCCATCTTGTAATACTTAAAGAAGAACTAAATCTTAACTAAAGAAGTAGTCTAGAAATGCTGTACATTATGTTTTGAGCTTCAGTAGTAGCCCAAGGCAACCACAACCTTTAGTAGGAAAGATCTGTGTCTCTGAAGATGCCCCAGTAGCTTTCCATCTTCTTTTTTGCTGATTCACTGCACATTTTCTGTACTGATGTCAGTTATTGAGTTTAGGGACTGAGTCAAAATATACAGTACACATAAAATATAAATGTCACAATATAAGGCTGATTAATAATTGATAGAGATAATAACTACATGGTAGCTCAGAAACCAGTGCAACTAGCATTCTAGCAACTAGAATGTAATAATCAGCCTTGTAGCATCAGCTTATATTACAGGCCAACCTCATTTTCTGCTTGATAATTTGTGACAACCGCTGAGCTTAGTTTATCAACAACTGCTCAGAGCACACTGAGCATGTGACTGTCTCAGCCACTTTCCAAGATGGTCACCCCCCAAGTTTGAAGTCCTGGATCATTGCTGCTATTTGAGAAGCTAAAACTTAATGCTGGTGCAATAAGTTCAGTTTATAAAATATGGCATTTTAGCCATTTTCATTTTTATGGTTTAGTTCTTTAAAGAAAACGTTCCCCTCTCTGAGACAAACTGAAGATGCTTCAGATGGGGTTGTTTGCCTTCCTTTGGATTGGATAGCAGTTAGGCAGGTTTTATATATGTTTGAACTCAATGGACGTGTTTCCAATGAAGGAAGAAAGTCCTTCCTGACCTTAAGAGGTAATAGGACAGTCCCTGGGTCAGCTTTGTACTAAGAAGCCATCCAACCCCTTTTTGAAACTGTATAATGTACAGTATGTGCTAGCACAACTGACTCAGGTAGAGAATTCCGCAGCTTTCCAGCTCTCACTGTAAAAAAACATTTCCGAATATTAAAATGGAACCATCTTTCTTCTAACGCCAGTGCATGCTGGAAAGGCCTTCTAGTAAATAAAGTATTAGAGAGTTTATTATACAGTCCCTTAGATGTTTCCCCTTAAACACCTCTTGTCCAGCATAAACAGCCTCAGCTTGGCAAGTCTTTCTTCATAACCGAGACTTTCCATACCCTTTAACAGCTTAGTTACCCTTCAACAGTTCAGTAATATACCATTTGAGCACAATGTGAACTATTGTTAAAGTAATGTATTTAGTTTAGAAGACTTACATGTCAGGTGCTCAGAACTCCTCCTTGTAAACAGGCATACCTCCGCTCGTGCTGGATCCTCTGCTAGCTGGTCTCCTCTCCAGTCAAATGCAATTAAACTCAAAAGGTAATGTAGTTCAACTTTATTGCATTAAAACTTATTAGGACTTGTTAGCACTGGTATATTTAGGCTGTGGGCTGTTTCTTACTCCTTTTGACATAGATTTTCCTTTAAATTTATGTTAAATATACCACCATGGTCTGAGCCACTGCCTCTCAAGACAAAACAGAATCAAATGCCTTTTATGTAAATGGCACTTTTACTACCTTGGTACTAAAAATGCCTGTGGTTGGATTAACAATAATAGTGACAATGAGGGTTAGTTGAGTCACTGTAATATAAACTATTTAACAAATCAACCTTTAATGTACCAAAAACAAAAAAGATCATAGCACATGGGATATATTCTCTGCTGGCTTCTCTCAGCCTTGAGGGGAAGCATCCATCTCCTGCCAATGATCCGGTAATTAGTTTTAATGGAATCTTTGGTTTTCTGGTAGAAATCTGCCACTTTCTATAGTAATTGAAATAGTTTCCTAGTAAGTAACTGAATGGTATCCTAGTAAACTGCAGGCTCTCCGTGAGATTGTTGAGTAGTTGTATACCCAGCACTTAAATTTGGAGGCCCACTCAGCCCATTCTGTATGATGTGCCGCTTACAGAAAAAATAGATAAGTGGTAGCTGGCAGTGTTCTGACTAAACCAGCTTTCGTCCTGAGAATACAAACACAGATTGTGAACAAGAATGGAAACATCTGTGATGGCAGTAAATGTTTATTAGAAGCAGATTTGTGTCACTGGATGCATCA
This sequence comes from Xenopus laevis, assembly GCF_017654675.1. Classification (NCBI taxonomy): domain Eukaryota; kingdom Metazoa; phylum Chordata; class Amphibia; order Anura; family Pipidae; genus Xenopus; species Xenopus laevis. Next base: position 85,087,489 of record NC_054375.1, on the reverse strand, counting down.
TATTATCTTTAATATAATTAACAGGCTCAGTGAACTTAAAATCATCATATTGCTGCACAGACTATTGTAGATCATATCCCATGTTTCTAATGCTTCTAGGAAATCATAATTGCAGGATTCTTCATTCACTTTCCATACTGAAACCTTGACCAGTGATCAGAAAAGAGTAAAGGATGGTTCATATGAGACAGTCACCAGATGTCCATTTCTTGTGGTCATTGCATTAGCTTTTTTAATATTTTTTTGTTATCGGTCTGTCATCTGTAGTTATAATATAATAATAATTGAATTGCGCTTTATTCTGAAATACCTGTTAACATCCTCTATCCTCACTTCTAGATCTACAATTTGTAATTTATCTTTAATTTATTATTTATATTTTCTTCAAAAAAAAAAAACAACAACCCAGTCTTGCTTTATGGTAGGTTTCTATTTAAACTGTCCTGCAGTCTGACATAGCCCCACTGACATGCATTCTGGTCCCAACCACTTGCTGCTCAATATGGCCAATGAAACTTCTATCCCCCCCCAAAAAAAAACTCATGACATCACTCTAGAACTTTTGTCACTATAAGATAGTGGTGTCACTCTTGGTGCAGATTGAGCAGGAAGAGCAACATTATCATTATATCCATGCATAATTGCACAAAATTATTCACATTGTTGCTTGTTTACACCAGTGTTTTATGTGTGTGTTTTATATGCTGTGAATTTGATTCATATGGAGTATATTGTATTTTCATCTGGGGAGTGTGCCATCATTCAGGTTCTTTTGATAGTTGTATACTGTGTTTATTGTCTTGTATAAGTGGTATATTTATAATAAATAGTGTTATTTAAAGGTGTGTATATTTTTTGCATAGCACTGCCTCTATAAGTGCAAAATAGATTTAAAAAAATAACGTTTGAAAACGTTTGCTTTTGTCAGCTGTTTTTCCTAGATTATTTTTGCAGGTGTCTTAATATTTGTATAATATGATGTTCTTTTGTAGCAATCAATAACACATTCTGTCACAAGAAAAATGCTACAGATTTTCATTAACAGAATAACCGCATTTTTAACATACATTTTAACTTGTTTCTTTGCTTTGCTCAAGCCATCTGCTATATTGTCCGTGTGCCAGCAGTGAAGATTGCCAGCAGGGTGGGACAGAAGCTGATTGCACAAAACATAATGTAATTCCTTGGCTGTTCTCACAGATAATGATACTAGTTGTTTTATTTCCCCTGGTTCACAGGCAAGGAATTCCAAATGTCCTTTCCATTCCAAGGACCTTCCCATCTGCTCAGACTTAACGTTATTGTATATTCACTGAACAACACCAAATTCCTAAGTACTCTACAAACTGCAGTCAAGTTATTTAGGCAAGTTATGTACCACTCCTGACATGTATTTAAGGTCTTCAATTAAGAATATTCTGTTTGATGTATACCATTCTTAGACGGTATAGGCGTAGGACCAAAGTGCATCTGACAAACTTAAATAGGGCTAAAGTTGTAGACCCTGTTATAAAAAATACTCCTTCTTTTAGAAGCTAGACATGTCATGCTTGAGTAAAGATGAATGTGCACAGGAGATATAAGCTAGCGAATTGGCACCTTCAGATCGAGTTGGCAGCTAATCTGCTCATGTATAGGCCCTCCCTGATTGCCTCTTTGACACAGATCTTGCTAAAAATCAAGCAGGTTTGAAAATCTAAAGGGGAGGACAGCATCAGTGCATTAATGCAGTTCTCTCTTGTTATGACCCTCTGTAGTTGCTTGTTATGATCTGATTACTTGATCAAGAGCCAAACAAGCATATGAGCCAAATTTGGCCACTTACTTACATGGTGCTCCTCCTATGGGATTTCTAAACCTGTACCATAGATGTGTGCCCAATTTGCAAGTGCATGTCCCATCCCTGATTGCCTCTCTGTGGGTGAGGACCACATAGGTGTGTTGATGCAGTCCTCTCACGACACGCCTGCATAGGCTCCCATTATGATACGATTGTTGACCTGGGGATCAAATGATTTGGCCCAGCAAGTAGGTGGCCTAATCAGGCAAAAGCCAACTACTGAGAAGGTCTCTGTATAAACAAACCCCTCCCTTCCCCCAACTAAAGCTGTGATGCTTTCTGTTAATTAGAAGCTCATTATAAGGAGGTCCTCTCAAGGGGCTTTTGTGCTCAAAAAGCCAAAAGTAAAATGGAATGCTAAGTTTGATTTCAGATTGCAAAACCCCCCAAAAAAAGATAGGTTTTTAATAATTAAAACAGGCAATAAGTATTTTTAGCCTATTCATTGAACTAATGTTGAAAAAGTATACTGCCTCTTTAAGCCTGACTTACCTACAGTAAATGCATTTTTCCACAATGCCATAAGGAGAGCTGCAGCGTTTATACATTTGCATTTGTTTTGTCACTATTACTTCTTTATATAACAGCCTTTAAACTTACTCAAAGCCTCTGCAGGACATTTACAATGAATAACACCCAAGGCTGGCTGAACATAGACTAACATGTATTTTGCTGTAGATGTGAGTGGAACAGTACACATTATTGTCTATAAACTAGAAGATTCATAATGAGGATGTAGAGAAAGTCTATCTGCAGTGTCCATGTGTATTTCTAGCCATTCACACATCTGGAAAAACAGAGACAACAGTCATATTCATTTCAACTTCTCACTGCAAGTATTTCCTCTTTTCAAAGACCACCTGCAGACCATACGTACTTTCTTGTGCTCAGGACACAAGAGTACTGATATGTAAAGGAAAATCTAGTTGTGACAACAAAATAAATAGCAATGGTCCCTTTGGGTTATGAAGATAATTCTTGTAAAACTCACAGCTATCTGCAGTTGGTTCTCTCAGTTGGTTAGCTTGTCCACAGCTGTGGGAGTGTCTGCTGATGCCACACTGTGCGTGTTTACACATATATACACTAATTCCTTACCTTATTCACAAGAACTTTTATATACTCTTATCATTAAGAGCCATGGCAAATGGGGTGTTTTTACCACTGTTGTAAATAAGCAAAAACTAGTGTTGTTGTTGTTATAGCCTGTTTACACCACATGGCCTGAGGGCCTCTCTCAAAACCACTATTACTTCACTGTTGCAAAAAAATATTATTTGCTGGCATACTGTAGGTGGTGAATGAAGATTTACCAAGTCTTAAACTCCCCAAAAAGAGAAAAATGTATATATTATTTATGTATGGCACTTAATGCAGTGTTTGTTAACTTTCAAAGTGATTTTAATATATTGGGCATTTTGACATTATAACCACAACTAAACATTAATAAATCAGAAGGTATTAGAATTGCTACCTGGCCTGTATGGTACTTGTCTGCCTTGTAAAAATAAAACTGGTTCTGGGACCTCTTATCTAGAATGCTTGGGACCTGGAGTTTTCCATAATTTGCATAACCATACAAAAAAGTCTGATAAAAATCATTTAGCACTTTAATTAAACCCAACAGGATTGTTTTGCTTTCCAATTAATTATATCTTAATTGGGATCAAGTACAAGATACTGTTTTATTATTACAACATAAAAGGATTTTGTTTTTACATTTGATTTATGTTATTAAAATATAATCCATTGGGGGAATGTTAAATGTTGTGCAGTGTATGTAACAAAACTTTGTGATTTCAAATCATATTTTGTGACACAATATTTATCGAAATTCCAGAGCATGTGTTGAGAACCCTAACCTTTGCTTAGCAATGTAATATTTGCCAGCAAATTATTTCACATTGCAAACAGTGCTAAACATCTGCCATTTTAAACATTTCTTGCTATTTTTAATTACATTCCCCCTTATGAGAGACAACCTTCTTGAAATTCAGAACTTTCTGCATAATGAATAGACTAATAATAGATAAATACAGTTAAGCATTTTAATTTGCTTTTCTTAATGGCCACTTATTCATTACCTGGGTAAAGAAATAACAATTTTGCTCAGTATTCTCCTATCATTATAAATGTAAAAATTTGAAGATGATTCAAATGAACAAATAGTAAATGAATATTTACATTTCTATCATCTACACATCCTTCATTTTACTGTCCATAATGGGCCAGGTAAAATTGAATCTTTATTATTATAACTAAATGCAACCTGATTCTATATTAGCCTACAGACCTAAATGATTTCCATTCTTTGATTATAACATTTATGGGTCTATTCTTTTCTCTATTACTTTCTCTGTGTCCTATGCACTTCCTTGCACCATCCTTGCTTGATTACTGTATAAGTCAACTAAAATGATTGCAAACTACAAAAACTTTACAGGGAAAATGTGATAATGCCTTTTGTACTTAATCGGGTTTTGCTTGTTTTGATTTATTGAGTGAGATTTACTATTCCAAGACAGGCTCTGTCAGGCCTGAATGAAATATTTTGTTTTAACTCTCTTAAGTGAAAGTAACAGAAGTTCAGTAAAAGGTTTCCAAGATTTGAAGCCTTTTCATTTACTAAACACTCTTCATCTGCAAAGACCCTTGGAAGGAAAATGTGACTTGGCATACCCAAAGTAGCACAGGCATAGATTAAATGATACAGTGGAGCACATTAAAAGGAGAGTATTCAGATTTCACTACTACTAAGGTGTCACTGGGTGCCTGCCTGACCTAAGCATCCCACATGAGATCATTGAATTCTAACAGTCTGCTGTAAGTGTCTCTGTAAGTAAGAGTGACAGCTCATTTGATGAACTGCTCAACAAGATTTTCCAGAGATGATGAAAAAAAGTACTCTACACGAAAATATGTGTTTGGCAGGTGAAGTGAAAGGAATGTTAACACAAAGATTCATTTAAGTACAGTATCTGTTTTGAGGCTTACCCCCTGGAACCAAGGATTTTTCAATTACTAACTTTAATTCAATGGAAATTGTAGGCATATTGAATGCCTACAACCATTTGTTTTTACACCTTTTATTATTATTTATTAATAACATGTATTTGTAGGGACCTATAGGATATCCTATCCCTATAGAGTTAATCCCCTACCTTTCCTATGTAGTTCTCTTATCTTTTGTTATTGGGCAAAGCCCTTGCAACAGTTTAAGTGTAACCACTTCACCTATTGGACAAAGAGTGTAATGACACTCCCCTGCCACACTGCTATATAGTGCTCTGCAGGGAGTGGCCTCTTCCTCTTTGGCTCCTGGTGCTGCTGCTAGGTGACCGCCATTGAGCCTGAGATCACCATAGGCCCCAGTAAGTAATTTACCCCAAAGGGACCTGACACCTTTGGTGCTTAAGTCGGGGACCAGGTAACCCTGTGAACGAGGAACAGCTAGTATAGTAAGCTCCTGTAATAGACTCTCTAGGAGAGTGAGACAGAGAGGCTTAGCAGAAAGAGCAGTTGTTGCTCCAACAAGGATTGTAGAAGGAAGTAGCTTTCCCACAAGGCCTGTTTGCCTTTAGAGCAGGGAACTCAGTGATAGGCATCTAGGTTAGCAAAGGACTACCTATACCCTACCTGATCAATCCCGATCCCCTCACTGGCAACGTCGGTTAACTGGGAATTGATGAACACCTATCTGCTAATACCTAAAGGAGTCGCTTCTGTCTGACTGTGATCATTACTATGTCCCAAGTGATTTCATCTGCTGTATGCTTGTGAGTAAACCTGATGTCATTTGCCTCTGGCATAATAAATCTGTTCACCTGTTTTACTATCCAAGAACCTCCTGGCGTCCAATTCATCTATTTTTGCACTAATTAGCCTGTGGGTTGTAGTTTTACAACATCTTAAAGGGGAAGCTTCCATTTGGCGAAGGCTCTGCCCTGGGTGTAGATTCGCAATGTAACCCATGCTCGCTTCCTAGCTGGACACCCTTAACTCCTAATTGGCAGTATAGCCCAAGAAAGCGTTACATTTTTACAATATATATATATAGAGAGAGAGAGAGAGAGAGAGAGAGAGAAAGGCACTGGACTGGGCCAAAACGTTAATCCTATGCTGTGTTATTTTCAATAAAACCTTTTTCATATTTTTAAGCCCTGAGAGTGCTGATCTTCTTGGGGTAAGGGTTTGCCAATTAGTATCAGGTAGTATCAGGAAGAGGGTATCTTTATCTGTTAAGAGAAAGTGAGGCATCATGGCAATTTTACCTTTGGATAAAAAGTAAAAAGTTGTGTACGCGGTGTTGATATAATTAAATAAGGAGAGCGTGCTCAGCAGTGTTAATGAGTATGTTATCAGGTGCAATAATAATGGGGGAGCAGAACCAAGTTTAGGTGAAAATGTCATTAGCTTCAATTTGAGATGGTGGTATACTGGTGATTCATCCAGAAAGAGATTGCTAGGAGGCAGTTAAAAATCAGAGTCTGAATTCAGAGATAAGTGAAGGGATGAATACTGTATATATCATGGATATCATTAAAAGACAAGGAAACCCCTAAATCTAAAACCTGACCATCCTGCTAAAGAAAAACATGGAATCGCCACTAGGTGCAGTCTGTTAGTAATTTAGGGGTTCCTATGTGTCAGTGCTTGGACTTGTGTGTAATTTATAAGAGCTGTTGCAATACAGCATGTTGCAAAGAAGCATGTATGGACATAAGTATTTTTCACAGTAGCAATACTGTGCAGTCAGTGTTCCTTGCATTTTCACTTGCACGTGTGCATTTTAATAGATTTTCCGTTTTAGGGAAATTGTTAAATTGCTGTCAGTCTATGAGCTCGAAGATGAGTGGTACATTTACCCCACTGTGCAGGGATGTGTCTAATATTTGTGTTCAGTCTTCTATACACACATTTTTACATTTACTTTAGTGTGATAGCATATGGGTACTTTGCCTCCTGTGGGAAATTTCATCTCCTGCCAAAGACAAATACCTTCATACACTGGAAAGAATGTCGATCTCCACTTGTAGAACATCAATTGCACCAAGTTGCCTTCAGCTAACAAAGGTTGTATTGTCATTAAAGATGTAGTACATGTCTCAAAACAGAAATACAAAAATAAGTTTAGGTTAATAGGGAATAAAATGCATCAATCCTGTTTTCAAGCCATTTCTTCTAATTTGTACAAGACAAGTCTTAGCATCAACATATAATGGTAAATGCTACTAGTTTCATCTTCATAGTGTCACTCATACCCTAAAAGATCCAACCAGCAGGTAAAGGGTTACAAACTACATAGTTAGAAAATGCTAAAAAAAATCCAAGTTTGGCAGACAATCAATGGCAGTGAGGCTGCAAGGATGCTATAAGTGATGGTTTGGTTAATTGTGCTATTCTAAAAAAAATACAAGAAAACTTCAGCATAAAAGAGATGGCAGCTTGGAGAGACCTAGTTATAGGACTTTTGGCGGACTGTGTAGTGTTAGATGGGTGTCTGGCTTTATGAAATGAACCAGAGTTGTAATTGAAAAATATCCATGAAACCTAAGAACAATGTCTGCCTGAATTGTCAATTACTGTAGGTCAGGTTTGATGGACAGAATGCAAATTAGAGATAGATAATTGTGTGAATTTAGTTTCTTGGTGAAAATAAAGTGATAGTCTATTTCTCTTTGAAGCCACATTATATTTCTCAGCGAATATTGAATAAACTGGGAGAATTCTGATATAAAGAAAACTACCATTTTCAGAAATGCCTGACAAAATCTCCCCTTCACATACGACCATATAACACTGAACGACCAGTCATGGAGATGTCAGTATGAAACATAACAACATTTGCACTTTAATCCTCCACCATCTTCTGCCACATCAGATCCTGTTTCTAGCTCCTGGACAGGCATTGCCAACCAAGAGGAGGGGATTTAAAAAAAAAAAAAAAAAATTATATATATATATATATACACACAATACAAACAAAAAATATAATTATATGTTAATATAGTCTGAAAGTAAAAGGGAAATTTAATGCAATTATTAGAAAAATATAGAAAAAGCTTGCAGTTCACAAAATGTATCTACATTTAAATTTTCACACCACAGTACATGGTTACCTGAGCCCTATGGTCAATTAACTCATTATCTAGTTCTGTATAAGTGCTAATGTTTATAGAGGAAAGATGTTTTGTTCCAGATTTTAAAATAGCCATGTTATACAATTGTGTTTTAAAAACCTGTATTTCTTAATATATGTGCATACATATACAAGTGTTAAAACATTAGTTACTGTATATACTGTACTATTAGTTATTAGAAATTGGGTGTGTTTTGGCACATTTCACAAAATCTTATTTGCTGTTTCAGTAACCAAAGGTTGCAACACTGCAGGTGAGCACTTTTCCTTTATATAGTGGCGACAAATACAGAGATCTGTAACTTGACATTAACAGTACAACACTAGGATTTAGTCATTCTGAAAAATTTCCTGGCACCGTTTAAATAAAGAATGACTTTCTTTACACTTGTTCCTTGCTGAGAATTCATCTTATAAAGGCCATAGTAACAATTGCACTCTTAATCTAATAGATCAAAGGCAACAGTCTGAACAGCACAACAATATAAATGCGTTACCCATTTATTAGCTCCTTTTTGAAGCCTTTGTACATTTTGAGCACTGAAACTTTTTAATACGGAATAAACTACAATAAGCATCATTATTAACGAGTCTTAGGGTCATGTCAAAGCAAGGTTGCACTTTCTAGTAATGATGCCCTAACAGCCATTTGAGTGTCCAGCTGTGTAGGAAATCCTTTACTGTCAGCACATTTGTCTTGCAACAGTTTATATTCATCTGTCACTAAAACATTAACCCTTTGACTAATTAGATTTCCAGCTTAATGTTTCCGTGCCCTATAACTTTTTAAATATTGCAATCATAACAAAACCACTGTCGCAATTATCATTCACGGCACATATTTTTCTTGGAGCATTTCTTCCTTAGTATTACAATTGTATTTCAGTGTGTTCATTGTTTAAAAATCCCTGATAGTGGTTCTGCATGGTAAGCCAACCTTGCGGTATAGAATTTCACCTTTGAAACTGAAGTTCAAAGACAGAACAAAATGCCAAGAGAAATTAATCTAATGGTATCAAGCTGGTTTTTAATTAAACTTATAGATATCAGAAGACATAAAGACTGGTTTATTTTAATTTATAAGGTATCAGACATAAAAGGCATTGTGTAAGAACTGAGCTTTGCTGAAAAAAAAAGAAACTTTGAACATTTGTTTGTGGCCTGTCTGTGTTTTTGAGGGCAGGTAAGTACCGGTATATTTACATGACATCAGATATTGATGGGGGAAGGAACACCATTATGTCTAAAATTATATAAATAGTTATGCACTAGAATGGCTTGCTACTTAAATGTTGATATGTTTTCTGTTTAAAGCTAATTTGTGTGAGAAAATTTGTGTTTTTATGATGTAGGTCATACATTGACTCCAGTTCTTTTTGAATCGTCAGATTACTGACCAATGCATACAACCAAAATAGTGGCATTCCTGATGGTATCTACAGTAGTCATAATGGACCATCATGTTGTAGATCAATCACTGGTCCATGGGCTAATTAGCCTACATCTTCCTGTCTATGGCTAACTCAAGGCCTATGGCATGCACTGCATTACTCTGGTGGAAAAATAGTGCTTCACCATCCCAATGCTTCATATATGTGCCCATTGATAGGACTTGAATCCACCAGTCAGAACACAAAGAGAGCTAATTAGAGCTAGAAAATATTGATGTGTTCATTTTGCAATCCTGCCAATGTTATTTTGTTTATTTATATTGATGGAGAAAATGCAATGGGTGCTATTAGCCAAAGTAGTAGGTTAGTGAGGGCACAGTTGTATGTAAGAGTATGTCTGTGAATCTACTCCATGTTTGGTTCTTGCATCTTGCATCTAATTAACTATCTAATTATCTACTTTGTAAGGATCAAACATGGTGAAGATTTAGTTTCCAAGTTTGCCCTGTGAGTTCATGAAATAATAATAATAAAAAAAAAGGGGTAGTTTGCCTTTCTAACTTTAATATGTTATAGCAGGGATCCCCAACCTTTTGAACCCATGAGCAACATTCAGAAGTAAAAGGAGTTAGGGAGCAACACAAGCATGATAAATGTTCTTGGGGTCCCAAATAAGTGCTGTGATTGGCCATTTGGTAGCCCCTATGTGGATTGTCAACCTACATTGAGGCTCTCTTTGGCAGTGCACTTGGTTTTTATACAACTAAAACTTGCCTCCATGCCAGGAATTCAAAAATAAGCAGCTGCTTTGAGGCCACTGGGAGCAACATCCAAGGGATTGGAGAGCAACATGTTGCTCACGAGCTACTGGTTGGGGATCACTGTGTTATAGAATGGCTAATGCTAATTCCTAGCAACCAGATTGTATGTTTAAATGTGATCTTTAATTTAGTCCTTTATAATACAGAGTAACATGTTGTACAGTACATTGCCTGATGGTTTCAAGAGAATTTTTTTTATATGAATAATATAGGTTTAGCAGTTCCATTTACTGTATTATTAGACCTTAAAAGAAACTCTGGGCTCACCCATGAGTTAAAGGAAAATTATACCACCCAACAATGTAGGTCTCTATAAAAATACATTGCATAAAACAGCTTATATGTAAAACCCTGCTTCATGTAAATAAACTACTTTCATAATGATATACTTTTTAGTAGTATGTGCCATTGAGTAATCCAAAATGGAAAATTGCAACAAAAATAAGGGTTGCCCCCTGGGATCCTAGGATCCCTGGTACACACACATAACTAGGTCACATGAGCCAATTAACAGACAAGGTTCTGTGTTTTACTCCCACTTCTTCCTATCATAAAATCGTGGCTAAAGGGAAAATATGTAAAAGGGCAATATTTCTTTAATATGCTGCTTAATATGAATATAAACTATCTGTTGCTCAAGTATTCATTTTGGAGGTAAAGTTTTCCTTTAATGTTGAACACATTTAGATTCCTTAGTTAACAATTAACTGTGATGGCTTTATTTTAGTTTCTGTTGGATTAATACAGGTTGGCAGTTTTTTTTGGCTACTTCGACCATCGAATTGGATACTTCGACCTTCGACTACGACTTCAAATCGAACGATTCAAACTAAAAATCGTTCGTCTATTCGATAGTTTCGAAGTACTGTCTCTTTAAAAAAAACTTTGAGTACCTACTTCGCCACCTAAAACCTACCGAGCACCAATGTTAGCCTATGGGGGACCTTCCCCATAGGCTTTCTAAGTAATTTCTGATCGAAGGATTAAAATCCTTTGAATAGTTTGATTGAAGGACCTAACGATTTTTCCTTCTATCGTTCGATCGAACTAAATGCGGTAAATCCTTCGACTTCGATATTCGAAGTCGAAGGATTTTACTTCGATGGTCGAATATCGAGGGATAATTAACCCTCGATATTCGACCCATAGTAAATGTGCCCCTAATAGTTTCACGTGTAAGAATAAACACCTACAACATAGATCCAAATTACTACAATAACACCTTTTGTTATTTTAAAAGCATTTTGATATCTGTGAGACAATTTTGCTAACTGTATACTTCTATTATATTTTGTGTGAGATCCTCAGGCCAGTTTTAGGGACAATCCATTCTTTGGTTTCAATTACTACCATAGCTTTTAATTTAATTAAAATGTGTTTCAACAATGCATTTATTGCTTGAGGGTGGACAAATTGTTTGCCAATAAAGGATTATTATCTTAGAGTTTTAAGATTCAACAACATTTTTGTAAGTATTTTCACAGATGAATATTAAGGAGAAGAAATCATGTTTTCTTTTTATTTAACTTGCACTTAGATTAGGCAGAGTACTTCATGGCTAGATTTGATGGGAACTGGGCAAATAGTTTGGGCTTTGATGTAGATGCATTGGAATGCCCTTGGGAGCTGGCCAGCTGCCATTACATGCCCTCTTGATTGTGTTGTTAGAATAACTGAAGAGTAAAGTGTAGCTTTCCCAGTGTTATTTAATAAGAAAGATAAACACAATAGAAAAAAATGATCCAAACAACCTTGATTGTACTCACACTTGAACTTATTGAGTATGTTGAGCTTCTATTCATGTGAGTAATAATTTGTGAGACCACTGACTTTTAAAATTGTAAAGATAGATAAATTAGAATTTCAGTACCATGTTAACAGTTCCCTAAAGAGATGGAAGAGAAAGCATTTCCTTCTATTTGCAGTGTGATGGAATAGTAACATTTTTGGTGGTACCTCGAAAGAAAAAATGTCACCAATGACTGGAAAGAACTGTATTTAGAGTTTATCGTCCATTAAATGGTTGTATAATCTTTTTTATGTACTGCCTATAAACATAAATATTTTTTCATAAATATATATTTATATGGAATGCATTTAAAGAAAAGCTAAAACCTTAAAAATTATTAGCCTAGAAATTATATGTGGACAGGTCATAATAGGACCAGCTCTGAAATACAGCATCCCTAGGACAGGAATGTATCCTGGATACTTTTTTTTTTTTTGTTGGTGGCAAGTGTGTTACCTGTGCTCCGAGGACTTGCACATGCTTTTTAACTCTGTGTTTCTGTTTGTGATTACTGGTCTCCATTAAATGAACATTTCTGTATACAGAAATAAATTCATAAGCCATACCACATGTGTATTTTATTTGAAAGCCATAAAGTAACTTTATATTCTGGAGGGCTGATAAATATTTGTGCAATTGGGGATTTATGTTAAAGGGGCAGAATACTTCCATGTTCAAAATACGGTTGAATAAACAAGGCTTGTGCAAAACTTTTTTTTGCCTATTGTTTTTATCACACAAAAATCTATGGTTTTGTTATTTTTTGAGTTAAACAGAACAAATATGGATGTTTATATATGGCCCTTGTGAGGTAGACAACTAAACAGGGCAAACAGGGAACTCCATAGTTGGTCCTTGTGAGGTATATAATAAGATTACCAGGGCACATATAATCTCCCTGTAATGGCTACTGTTAACAAAACAGTCACAACAAAAGAGGAAGGGTTGTAGATTTCTCTAGTATTGCAGTGTCTGATAAGTACACTATTGTTGATATATCCATTGAGTATTTATTATGCTTTATTTATGCATACATATTGCACTGTGCTTTACAGAGATTATAATTCATTCACATCAGTCCAGTGGTGCTTCCATTCACACATTTTATAGTCAATTTTATCAGGAATCAATTAACCTGCCTGTATGTCTTTGGAGTGTGGAATTAAACCATTATTGCAATAGCTGGAATGGAACCTATAACCCCAGCGCTGCAAGGCAGCAAATGCTCCCCACTGTGCCACTATAGTAATAATAAATAACTTCTTTATTTATTAAAGGTGATATCCATTTATATTCACAAATCTTTTTCATTCTCCTGTATCTAATTGTATTTTCATGTGTTCAATAATAGAGAGACTACAGTTTTTGTGAACTGTTGACCCAAAAGAATATGTCTTGGTCATCATTGAGTCACAGCATGTTGGTTGTTCAGTTCTAGACCATTGGTTCTACATCCTACACATCTTTCATTGCTCAGATCTTTCTGTGAACAAATTAACCCCCCTTCGAGGTCAGAAATATCAAATCTGTTTTTGTTGAATACTTATTTTTTTTTTATAAAAGTGCTCTTTTAGCTATGGTAGACCTTGAATAAGGTGATTTTTTCCTTCATTGCAGTCTGTTCAAAGGGTGTTTGTAATGAATTTGTATTGTAATGAATTTGTATTGAATTTGAAATGAACTGTATTGCCAGACTCACGGGACCTTATTTATTTCTCATTTATTAGTAGTTACAGCTTTGATAGTGCAGATTGAAGTGCCCTCATCCACATGAAATGTTCCTTCTGGTAAAAACCTGTGCCATTGTGACCACCTGTGTGATTGCTTTAGCTTTTCTGAGTGTTGGTCCTGGTTGTCATTAATATGTCTTTCTTCGACTGAACATTTTCCATAATTATCACAATGTTTATGTCCAATGTCCTATAATGTTTTATTGCTGTGCTCCCATCTCTGTATTTTCCACTGAATGATGCAAAGTCACTTATCCTACTTGCAAAGCAGCTAGGATTCTGATAATTGGTGTCTCATAAAGAAATGTAATAAAAGTTTATAACTAATGTTTGTGAAATGTCAACTTTTACGTGAACATTATTTATTATGTGTATATTTAAAGTTTTGCCAACCTGTTCTTCCTGTAGAAATATTTAATACTTTGTGCCAGTGCACAATGTATGTAATAAAATATTACATTTCTCCATTAGCATTTTATCAGGAGAAATAACATGCCTTACTTGATTTTACTTGGGTTGGGGCGAGAAGTGTACATTTTCAGTGAGCATTATTTTTTGTTTTATAATAACTAAAAGAATATATCACATTTTGAAATTGAATTTGCTTTCAAGTCTTACATCCAAGCAATATAAAGATTACATATGACTCAGTTGGCAAATGTTTACAGGTACAGACAAGTACAGACAAGTACAAACACTTATGGCTAAATGAAAATGAGACATTATATGCCGGTGGGGGGGGGGGGTGCTGATTTGCTTTATTCTTCTACAAGGTCATTGTGCATTGACGGGCTCAGTATTGGCCTGTGGCTCTCAAACATCAAGTAAACAAGTAAAGTAAACAAGTAAATAATGCCTTCTGATTTGTTGTTTAAGGGTAAGGTCACACTGAGCGTTTTGGTGAGATTTAGTCGCCTGGCGACTAATCACCTCGTCTTTGCGGTGACCAATATCCCCAAACGCCTTCCCTCACTCTGCGCTGGCTAAAATGAAAAATTGCCGGCGCTAATCACATGCGGCAATTCGTTTTCCGAAGTTGCCTCACGAGGAAACTTTGGGCGAGTTCGGAAAATGAATTGTCGCGTGTGATTAGCGCCGGTGATTTTTCATTTTAGCCAGCACAGAGTGAGGGAAGGACAAGACAAGGCGATTAGTCCCCAGGAGACTAAATCTCCCATAAACGCTCCGTGTGACCTTACCCTAAATGAGTAGGAAAGGTACAGAGGCATTTTATTGCCAATAGATTAGCTGCAATAGTGCAAGCTAGAATGCTATATTTACTCTGTACAATGTTTTACCATACCTGAATAAAAAGCTCTAGACGCTCTCTGTTTGTTTAGGATATCAGCTGCAGTATTAGCTTGGTGTGACATCACTTCCTGCCTGAGTCTCTCTCTGCTCACTTATAGCTCTGGGCTCAGATTACAACAGAGAAGGGGGGGGGGGAAGAGACGCAAACTGAGCATGCTCACATCTGGGACAAGGAGGTTTAAGCTGAAGGCAGGAATTCTGATACAGAAGCCCATGTGTACACAATACAAGGAAAGAAATGCAGTGTTTCTTATGACATGACCCAGAGCAGCACTACTTTGAGGGTTTACTGGTATATTAGGTGGACCTGCTTATTGTGAGTAGTGTTGGTTAATACTGTAACTATAATCACATAATTTTAACAATGTTATTTTGTAAGTTTTTGTGTTAGGAACCCAAAGAAAATCCAGTTGCATTTCCCCCCAGCCTATAGTTAACAATCAAATGTTTACTTTTCCACAGATATTAATTAAAGTAGTAAAATAGTGTATTAAAGCTTCTGGTCAATATATTATGTACTATAATCCACCAACAGTTTCTGGATCGACAATTATTGACACTAACTCATTAAAGCAAAAATTAGGAATCTGTCATTGGGTTATTCATATAGCTACAATATATGGGATAATGTAATAAAAGTCACAAAGGGCCTTATGGAATATACCCCATGGTTCTAAAATAACTTATTTTACTGTTACTTACTGTAGGCTCTCTTTTATCTAGTATGACACCTATGGCTTTATGAAGGAAAAATCACCAAACAAATTAAATTGTTTGTATGATAAAGTAGGTAGGAACTTAACAGTGGTTTTGCAGTAGAATACTTGGATTTTGCCAATACTTTTGATATGGCTCAACTGTAACATATATTTTAGCATTCTAAAACTGTATGTTGGTTTTGGTAATGCTTTTTGAAAACTGGCTAAAGGTTTCTGTATAGAGGGGTGGTTGCCAATGGTATAGTCTCTGCTTGGAGTGGAGTTCTTAGTAGGGTGCTGCAGAGATCTGTCTTGGGTCCACCTTTATGTAATTTTACTAAGGGCTGTGCTTTGCAAGTAATGTGCCAGTGTTTGCAGATGACACAAAACTGTCTAGGCCAATTAATTTCTTACAGAACGTGTTATCCTTGCAGAGGGATCAGTACAAACTTAATCTGATGGCAGATGAGATTCAGCGTTGTAAGTATAATGCAAGTTTGCAAAATTATGCAAGCCACTTATACCCATAATAGAACCGAGTTAAACAAATACTTGATGGAGATAGACCTAGAAGTACTTTTGGAGGTCATCAGAGCCAGCAAAGTTTTGTTCTGAATTTAAAGGGGTATAGATTCACAGAAGGAGAGCATAACCCTAGCCTTGTTACAAAGCACAAGATAGACCCTTTTAGAATATGCAAATATGAGGGAAGGTTGGCCAAGTTAGGATTGATATAAACCATCAGAGATGGCATAGGCTTCCACCTCAGGAGTCCAGACACCCACCCCAGCGGCCCTCTCGCCACTGTCGTGAGGTCCTTTATGGACACTGCAACCCCTTCCTCCCTGTGTGTACCTTGTAGTCTCATTGGAACTGTGGTTGGGAGAGGGGGTCAAGGGAGAGCACAGATGGTTCAGGTAGGTCTGGGTCAGCAGGCCCCACAAAGGCAGCCAGGGTTCACTGGGTTTTTTCCTGGTGTCCCGTCGGCCCAGTCTGATCCTACTACTCTACAGTAGTATTTATTTGCAATCATCAATATGAAGATATAGTTTCTTATAAAATTAACTTTGACACCATAGACAACATTATTAGTCACTAAACAATGACAGCTGGGCTAGTATGAGCTGTGAACAGCTGTATCTGCAATGAGGGCATTTCTGCATTTGCAACATATTATTGCTGCCGACTAAGAAAAAGTGAAATGATCTAAGGGCTCTATGAACAGAACAGCTGTTGCGAAGAGACTTTGGCATTCTTATAAATTCATTTTTTAAATATTAGCAATAGATATAAAGAAATTAAACAATGGTAAATTGAAAACATTTTCATTTTTAAGTAAAACAGTTCAGAATAAATATGTCAAGATTTAATGACAGAACAACAATTAATAAGGTTTGAGGCAATGTTTAATAACAGTACAAGCCTGTTTGAACCCCAGAAATTACAGCTACATTCAGGGCGGTGGCTCCAAGTTCCACAGTGTCAGTGTCAGGTAATTTAACTTGCTGGCCAGACAAACACAATGGTGCTAGGTGCAACTATGCAGAACTGCAAGGCATGTGTTTGGTTGCAAGAACCATTAATGAATGGTGTCAGTATGTGCAACATTTGTATTCATTTTAGTACAACCACGATTGCAGATGCATCTATAAATTATAGTTTCATAATAGCCTCTGAAATACATTTAATAGGAGTAGATTGGGCATGAAAATAAACAAGCTTCAGTAAAACATTATTGTAATGGCGTCCACAGGAACATTACAAGTTTGTCACTTCTACTGAAATAGCCTCACGCCATGATCTTCCTCTCACAACAGGGTACTGGTTATGACTTCATCTGTTCCCTATTTAATTTTGGGGGTTTGGGGAGCCTTGTTTATGCACTGGCAATATGTTAGTTTTGTCTCATCAAAAGCTAATTTGCAGAAAAAATTGAATACTCTGTATAGTGATCTAGAGTAGCTGTCATGCCAGGAGGTGCATCAGTCAATACTAGGGATGCACCGAATCCACTATTTTGGATTCAGCTGAATCCCCGAATCCATCTTGGAAGATTCGGCCTAATACTAAACCAATTTGATGTAGTTATTCAATTCTCCATAGTAACTTGCAATAGTTATTATTTATAAGGGTAGTAGCAAATAATAGTACAGACAGAAACATTACATTTGGTCCAAAGGTGTATAGTTTTACTATAAAAAGTATACTAGTCATGAATGTGGCTTTTAAAGTTAGAATGAATTACAGGAAGACATAATGACTGTTTCCTTTCACATCTAATGATATCCTTCTCTTCGCCGTGCCTTATAATTTAGAATCAAGTGGGTGGCAACTAATACCTAAAAACGTTTTTTATTTAAACCTGTTACGGAAATTCAGAATGACAGACTGTCACTTCATATCTGCCAACTGCTAAAGCCTAACTGCTAAAAGAAGAAAACTCTTTTGTGCCAGCTTTATATAAAGGGAGATTTATTTTTCTTGATAGAGATGAATTTGTTGGGGTATTAGCCTAACCACAGAAGCTAGGTTTATTACATATTTATTGGCATAGAGTTGCAATCAGTTATACATGCCTTTAAGGCATGACCTTAAAAATATTATTTGCTTAACTGTGCCTAGTTAAGGCTAGTTATGACATATGTGAAGCTGTCTATCCATCATCCTTTACACCAAGTAATATATTCATTTACACTGATTAATATATACATGAAACATTTTCCCACCTTTAGAAATCGTATCAATTGTTTCAACATTTAATTAAAATATCATAATTTTGCCAATTATTTAAGGATGTAAGTGTGGTGCAACTGATTATGTCATCTAATTAAAAAATATGGTTTGGTTCAAAAGAGTCCCCCACCAAAATCTCTGTGTATTTCATTATCTTATGTAAAGATCAATGTTTCTCAGTTTGTTGTTTTGTTTTGATGTGTTCAGACAAGATATTACCAAATGCAACACATTTCTCAGGGAACTTCCTCTCACCCAAGAAAGGGTTTACAACTATTTTGTGACCCCACTTGCAATGGCACTGTGTATTTTGGTCCCCATGTTATTCATGTGGACACTGAAGGCAACAAATCTTTTCAGGGATCTGATAGAAGGTCACCTAATACTTTTGTCACAAACCATACCCCCCAACATTCAACTCCCTGCCATTCAACAGCACTCTGCAGGGCACAACCAAATGCAAGCACTGAGGTGCAAGGTGCTGAACTTCAATCTGCCAAGTGTTTACCCACAAATCATAGGCATGCCAAATGATCAATGAGAGCACCATTACATACTATCAAATACACAGCAGAGCATTGGAATATATGTGCTGAATGGCAGTCTGCCATCCATTTACCCCAAAATCAGTTATGCCATAAATGGCCAATGAGACTGAGCCATTAACCATTGGGATATAATTTATTGGTTGTCTGAGGACAGTGTGTCTGGTATAGGTTTGGAAAATATTACCCACATAGCTAGCTAAAAATAAAAGTTTAACACTTTTAGTACCATTGAACTTCTATTATGGCAGTATAAAAAGCCATAGTTTATAGACTTCAGCCCAATGTGGGACTGGGCTGGCGGGACACCAGGTAAAAACCTGGTAGGCCCTGCTGACCCAGACTCACACGTTTCTGATACCCAGAGCTGTCCCCTGAACGCCCCCTCGGCCCAATTGTGGCTGAAACTAGAGAACTGGTATGCACATTTTTGAAAAATGTTAAAATATAGAAAGCAACTGAAAAAATCTGGACTATTTAGAAATGGTAAATTTTTCAGAATAACTTTAACTGAACATTTATAGGAAATAAACACAACATTCACATTTTGCATGTTAAAATGTGCTAGTAGGTTATACCTGATGAACACACTAGCAGCATTTAGGAAACTGCTGTTTTGTGTGTAATGCTCAGTTCGTATAGTAAGCATCAAGGAATTGAAAGGACTGTAAAATATTAATACAAACCCAATGAATTATTCCTTAAACAATGTTATCAACCCTCTAATCAAACTAGAAAGGGAAACTGTCCTTTCAAAATAAGTCTGCTTGTTGTTGGTTACAGAAATTATTTGATATTTGCAATTGGACTTAAATCCACGGCTCGGTTTTCTGTTTTGATTTTCTTCTATCTTCGTGTCACTGAGGGTTTATATATATATATATATATATATATATATACATATATATATATATATATATATATATATGTAGAGTAGGAACTGAAGATCGCACTCACAGGTCTTATGTACGAAAAGGATCAATTTATTCAGTGAACAGTCGCTGACGTTTCGGCTGATACGACAGCCTTTCTCAGAGAAAGGCTGTCGTATCAGCCAAAACGTCAGCGACTGTTCACTGAATAAATTGATCCTTTTCGTACATAAGACCTGTGAGTGCGATCTTCAGTTCCTACTCTACATCCACTTTCTACAAGGACTGCACCCAGGCATCATTTATGTCATTTTCGTGAGTGCTGGCTTCTTCTCCTCACTATATATATATATATATATGTGTATATATATATTTTTTTCTTGTATATGTATGTATGTATATTTTTATTTATAAAGCGCTCCTTGAGGGCAAAGCACTGTACAGCAAAACAATAAATTAGTAGTAGCAAACAAGGGGTCATTGGAATAAAAAGTAACAATAAGTGCATTATTAGAAATACAATTCACATAAATATAAAATATAATTACAATACAGATTAAGTGCTCAGTGTCAAGGAAACAAAAGGCTAGAGGACCCTACCCCGTAGGGCTTACAGTCTAAATGGGAGGGTAACATACAGACACAATTCAGAGGGGTATTAAGGTTCTGTGGGTTACAGTTTGTTACACTGTTATATAAGTGCCAGTTCAGGTGTTATCCAGGTGCTCCCAGAGGTAGTCTTTGAGTTTTGTTTTAAAAACATTGAGGGAGGATTCTCTCCTGAGAGATTCAGGAATGGCATTCCAAATATAAGGAGTCGCAAGAGAGAAGGGTTTGAT
This sequence comes from Xenopus laevis, assembly GCF_017654675.1. Classification (NCBI taxonomy): domain Eukaryota; kingdom Metazoa; phylum Chordata; class Amphibia; order Anura; family Pipidae; genus Xenopus; species Xenopus laevis. The sequence continues at coordinate 85,066,781 of NC_054375.1, read as the reverse complement.
ACGGGAAACCGCAGTAGTAGTGGGGGGTACAACCAAGCGGTTGCTCTGAGAGGAGCGGAGGTTTCGGGCAGGAACATATAGAGAGACAAGAGATGAGATGTAGTTAGGTGCAGAGGAATGAAGGGCTTTGAAGGTTATGAGGAGGAGTTTATAAGTTATTCTTTGTTTTATAGGAAGCCATGATAAGAACTTCAGCAGGGGGGGGGGGCTGTACCCTTTTGGATGAGAGGAGGATAATTCTTGCAGCAGTGTTTAATAGAGACTGTAGCGAGGAGAGATGGGAGTTAGGGAGGCCAGTTAGTATATATATTTGTATTCTTTTATCCAGTCTTTACACATGGCATGTTACCAAGGGACACACAGGAATGTGCTGCCACTGAAATACTGGCTCTGTTTGCACTAGATCTATAAATATTTACCTATAGCATGATTAGAAGTAAGATTTAACGCAAAGCTATATAAATATTACATATGGAATGTCATATGCATGTTCTGTAACATACACTTAAAGGAAAAGTGGGTGGAGTGAACTGAAACTGACATATTTTAAGACAATTGCCAGATCTCCACCTTTAAGGGCAATAATTATGACAAACACTGAAATACCAGCTTTAGTTTGCATTTTCTCATTGAAGAAAATGTATTTGTAGCCCTTTTATTCTCTCTCTCTCTCTCTCTCTCTCTCTCTCTCTCTCTCTCTCTCTCTCTCTCTCTCTCTCTCTCTCGACATGTGTGACAAACCGCATGTGCAATATTGGATACTGATGGAGACTCAGGAGTGCAGGAGACTCACCATAATAAAGGAATGGGATAAAGAGGTGCCACATAGGGAATTGTAGGGTTGCTGTCTCTTCAAACGTAGCCATATGGCATAGCCTATAACTAAATTATTTTTTCTTGGAACAGTCCTGGGTTTCCACAAGAAAATCTGGGATTGCAGTTTGTATGACCAAACTGGAAATGTCAATTCATATCTTCTTAAGTGTATATTTTACTCTGCAAGTGTATTAACCAGACTTGACATTACTGACACTTCCCTGAAAAGACTTATGTGTAAATATTTCAATCCCCCTGTTGAAAAGTTTATTAATGATCCTAGAAAGTGAAAACTCAGATCTATGGCCACATCTGGCAGAGAAGCAACAGCAAAACACTAGTAGGGAAGACTTAATCCCTCACAGCTGTTAAGTGGATGCAAATTCAAGACTGTGGTTACTAAATAAATTTAAATGCTGAGCATTACTGGGAACTCCTCACTAGCAAAAGGAAAGAATTAGGCAAAGGAAAGTGAGTGTTTAGCCACAGAAGAGAGTTGGACCATATGTTTAGAAATGTTATCATTATTGTTTGTTTTTGGTTAATAAATTCCATTTTCTTCTATTAAAGGTCACATTATTCAAGACCTAAACTTGTGAGATTTAAACATAATGACCAAATGATTTTTCTCTCTGCATTAGTAACTAAATTGTAACTGCTAATGTATACCTGCCCATGTGGTAAACTGTATTTGCACATTGTTGTTTGGTGTGTTTGTGCATTCCTAATTTTGCAAGTTCATCTGCAGGATCATATAGTCTCAAACTGCTCCAAGAACTGAAATCATAAAGTGTAATCACAATATTTGAATTTGAATGTTATTAAAAAGCATCCTCCTCCCCTAATTGTACTGGGTCACATAAATAAAAAACATTCAGATCCCATACAAAATTTGCACAGGAAATAAAAGTGGTCCTGTCCATTACCATCTAAAAGGAAAAGGGGACATATGGCTGTGGGCAAAGTAGCCAATTATAAATACCTTTTAGATTGCAAGCTGTTGTGAGCTGGGCCATCTGATCCTATATTAATTCTGTAACAATTGTTTGATAAATTACTGTAAGACCCCTGTTTGTTACTTAGGTTAATGGATATCTTTGTGTACCTTGCTGGCGCTATATATTAATAAAGGATGATGGCAATATATTGGGCTGACATTCATAAAAGGCCCTGGTGTTTCAAGTACACAGAGGTTCAAACAGCCCTCCACAATAGTGTCTGTCTATAGCAGTTCCTCTGGAATTTAAGAGAATCTACAGACTGCATGGGAATAAGAAATTTTCTTTATATATTAAATTTAAAATTCTGCACTTGATTCAATATTAAAGTAAATCTTGACTATCCTCCTTCCTCTCAGGGAGCTTTTTAATATAAATTAAATTTAATAAAATTTTTACATGGACACAAATATCAGCCTTCCTATATTATTATTTTCTTCCATATTAATACCATTGGCATAAAGCATATTTTTTTAACATAGCTGGACTGCTTTTTTTTACATGAGTATGTGGTGGCAGTCTGTTTGGAGGTCATATTAATAAGATTTATTAACCTCCTAGCTGGGGCAAGCAGATTCCTGATTCCATCATCATTGGACTGCAGAACTATAATACATATACATATATATACAGCTGGAAAGGGATAGGTTATTCCATATTGTGAGGCCTAACGTGGGCCTATCTTGAAGAGATACCAGCACTATTCATAATCCAACCAAGTCCTCGGTGCTTCCCAATTCATCAAATAACCAAAATACCAGAGGCACTCACGGGCATATTAGCATGTGAATTTATTGAAGCTTAATATATCCCACCATATTAACATGTTTCGGTTCTCCTTGAACCGCTGTCAGGATACTGACGATGGTTCAAGGAGAACCGAAACGCTTTGATGTGGGGGTTATATGAAGCTTCAATAAATGCGCATGCTTATGTCTGTCAGTGCCTCCGCTAATTTTGCCTATATACGTATATATATATATATATATATATATATATATATATATATATATATATATATATATATATATATATATATATATATATATATATATATATATATATATATATATATATACTGTATGCATATATATTATATATATAATATATATATATATATATATATATATATATATATATATATATATATATATATATATATATATATATATATATATATATATATATATATTAAAGCAAAGCCAGTTATGTGCAGTTCAAACGTCCTCATAGTGAAGTCACTAGTTCCAATAATGAGTCCAATCAAGAAAACAAGTAACAAGTAACTAATTTTGTTTGTTTTTTTTACAGAACTTCAAGAAACTAAAACCTCTGAATACTACAGTATATCCCATAGCCCATTGGATTACAGGATTTTATTCATGGATGAGGATCAAGACAGAATCTATGTTGGCAGCAAAGATCATATTTTGTCTTTGAATATTAACAATATAAGCCACGATCCTCTAAGTGTAAGTTTCTATAATTCTCACATAACATATAAATACTGTACATGAAAAATAATAGCAAAAAAACTATGTTTCACCCTACTGATTAAATTTGTGAGAAAGGGATATAGTTATACTTTTATGAAAAGTATAAGAAAGAACTAGTGCATTTGTGGATCTCCTTTTTTAATAAACTATAGTGACAAAGAAGTCCATCTAAATCTCATTTGATTGCTGTATTGCCATATTAACAGGGCAATGTCCATAGAGGCAGCAGACCTCTGGGGCTTTGGAGCACACAACACGCCCAGTGGATTCCTGACTGATATATATAGAATATTATTATATGAGTTTCCAAATCAGGTCTTCATCTGCTATGTTTGTGTGGGCCAAGAATAATTTGCTATGGACCCACTAAATTATAGGTATAGTACTTTATATCTGTAAATGATAAATAAAATGATAAATGTATGTTTGCAGAACATTTATTGCAGGACATGTATTTATTAAAGCTTACACATATTATAATACATGCCATTCTGTTAAAAATGCAATGCACAATGATGGAGAGCTCAACCTAATCCCAAAATTAACACTTAAAGTGCAGGGTGCTTTGAATTGCATTAGGGTCAGTAGAGTAATTGCCAAAAAATCCGGATGCACACCTTTTTGTTAAAGTTGTATCAAAAGTGGTTTATTAAGCCCATATACATCACAAAAGGGCTACGTTTCGGACCCTTCCGGGCCTTTTATCAAGCCTGTTAAAATACAGCACCAAGCCCACAGATGTTCTATTTAATATTTATTGTTGAGAGTCTGCTTCCTATTAGCAAAGTGCTTCCTATTGCTGCTGTGACTGAAGTGTCAGCTTTTCCCATGCTTTTTTGTGACAAATGTATAATTATCATTTCTAACATAAGGAGCAACTTACTGTCAGATTTCAGAAGGAAGGGAAACTTAATCACTAGTGTTAGGCTCTCCCAAGCTTATGAAAGTGTGAAAGAAGCACATATTGTGTAACCTCACAAGGGATGCGTTACAATTGTTTTCCAAGTGCATAATAGTAGCATATGGAATGTGAATCTGTATATTACATGAGCTTGTGAAAAAAAAATAAACCCTCTTCATGGAATAAAAAGCTTTTTCAACATATTTTGTTCATAAAAAGTATACACTTTCTGTAAACTCATATCAATGCATCTGCCGATTTACAAATCTTATAAAAATATTTATATGCGAGTTTTTTATTTTTCTGTAGGTTTTCTGGCCTGCTTCAGCTAGCAAAGTTGAAGAGTGCAAGATGGCTGGCAAAGATCCCACAGTAAGTCAGTGAGGAAAATACTTGTCTTGTGAGTCAGGTTAAAGTCTAAGGAACCAAACGAAAATATGAATTGGAGCTGTTGGCTGCAGAATCATAGCTGCACATTTTAACACACTGTTACAAAAAAACCTGCTTATATGTCTGACCCAGCTCTGACTTTTAGCAACCAAAGACTGCAAATGGATACCCTGGTGTGCTACATAGTTTCACTTTATATCATCGTCATGAAAAGTAAAATCTTCAACCTTCCCTTATTGATTTGCCTTTCCTGCCATAATGTTTGTATTCAGTGATCTGGAGCCCCAAAATGCAGTGTCAAAATGAGTCACGTATTACTATTATTTTTATTAATCTTGGTCATTAGATTAGTCCATTCATGTTTCAGCTTCAATATATATAACTAGTTTATAGGAGTCATATTATGTCAGGCTCATAATTTTTTATAATATCCCCTCTTTCTTTAAATGTATTATGCCCCAGAAAAAAGTAATAATGTTTTACATTAAAAATGTTATTATATCAAAGCTGCAGAGAGATCCTCTGCTCAGTGTCTAAGCTGAAATGAGAGAAGGTGTGTCCTTTTATTTTCACACAAGAAGTAGTCATAGCTGTGAGTGACAAGCAAAACTCTGCTTTGGAAGCTTAGGTCCCTCCTCTTTTTGCTCTCATCCTGATCAAACTGTGCTCCTGTAATTCTCATCCCAGTTTTACTGTTTCCCCAAATCAACTATTAGATCTCATTCCCAGCAATTGTGACTGAGAAAAACAGTCTCTATTAGCAGTAGCTCTTAAAGACTAAGATGGCAATGGTGTTGCCTTCCTGCTACCAGCAACAACTCCCCTCAGCCTTAGATTGAGCAAATTGTCATTTTCTCTCACTTTGAGGGCTGCCGCCTGTATAAAACTGTTGGCATGATGCCATGCTGCCTGTTTTGATAAAAGCAGGATCATGTATAATGAATGGAAATGACTGGCCACACACCATTATTAAAACTAAAAGAAAATGTTTTTACATTTGTATATATATCTATATATAAAATACTAAATATCAGTTGGTTTATTGTTACTTTAATTTTTTTATTTTTTAGCATGGCTGTGGAAACTTTGTGCGTGTAATTCAGAATTTCAACCGAACACATTTGTATGTATGTGGCAGTGGCGCATTCAGCCCTGTTTGTACATATATCAATAGAGGCCGTAGGTCTGAGGTACAGTAAGTGCTGATTTTCATTTTTAAGTACTATTTATATACTGATTTGTATTATTTTTAAATCTTTTCAATCATTTCATACTAAATTATTTTCTTATGGTTTTACACTGAATATTACTGTTTTAGTGATCATCTCTGAGAAAACAGTGATGTCTTTGTAGCTGGTGGTGTACATACGTGCAATTTTATACAAAGATTAACATTGTCCTGGGAAAAACTTGGTGATTTATTTCACTGGGGGGTACTTGATGACTTACAATATCCTTATCTTTTACAATTTTTCATTTTATATAATGGTTTGCATAACAATATCATCATTTAAACAAAGTGATACTGATTGGTTACTGTAAAAATCCATTGATTCGTGTATAACTAGAGTTGCTGTAAAAAAACCTTTCTGGTCCACAAAGCTGCCCCCAGCCCAATGGAACCTGCTTGTCAGGTTGGTTTTCTGTCTGTCATTCTGGACTTGTTTTGCATAATTAAATAGTTAATAAATAAATAAATAAAAATAAATAATGAAAATAATTCTCCATCCTATGAAAGGAAGGCACCACCTCTATCTCCCAGCATGACCGATGCAACTGCAGAGTCTTTAACCATGTTGGAGTGTCAGCTCAGGTTAGTATAGCTGAGCTGGGAGCAGCTTGTTTTGGCCAGAAAGATGTTGGTGCCCCAATCTTGGGTAATACAAAAATGCCCACATACTTTGTATGACACTACCTGATCATTGCTTGCTTTGCTTTTTTTTTTTCACCCTGAAACTTAATTTTTGTTTTGCAGTAAAAGTAAATATAACCATGCTGGCAGGGACAATGGATAATATTATTAAAAGCCATAAACTCATATGATTAGCAAAGAAGAAGCCTTTAGAAGACAGAAATTTGTTTGCTAAGATTTGTGCAGGAATGTTAATTGGAATGGAAGAAAGGTCAGCTTAGCCTTACTCGTTTCGTGTTACATACACTTATTCAGGCCTATCACTAAGTGTGTGTAACATGAAATGCGTAAGGCTACGCTGATTTGATAATAAATATAAATAAATATTTTAATAAATATTTTACTTATTCTACTGCCTGGTGGAAGATTGCATTTTTAAGTTCCTGCTCTACACACACTGTATCTGGTTTGAACCACTGCAGACAATCTCAAACCTTTTATTGTTAAACATTATTCCTGTTGGCAACAGGGTCACAGATATGATATAGCAATATGGCTAAAAATATGATTTGATACAGTCTTTAACTTAAACATACTGTTTTACTGCAATTTAAGTCAGTGGAAGGGGGACATTTGTATTGTATGTTAGCTTTTGGAGTTTATATAACGTGTGCCATATGGTAAAAGGTATAAGCAAAACTAGAACACTTTTGGGAGCAACACATCTGGCAGTCTAGGAAAGCACAATTCATTTTTTTCAGGTGGAAGAAATTTGATTTAAATATTACTGGGGAACTATATTATGTAATTAAGGTACATTTAGCTTAAGGTGTATTGGAATTTTAGATAATATACCTTCAAAGGTTAAATGTTAATCTCATTACTAACATGCAATAATATAGTTTGCCTATACAGGATATCTTCAGGAAATAATAATACAGGATATATACAATTTCCATTTGACTTTAAATCTTCTTTCATAATCATATCAGAATGAGATATATCCAGTAGTACATATTACTTTACAATACAATGAATAAAAGTGGGAGTTCATCTTAAAATTTACTTTAAGTACACCATAGACAGTGGTATTCTTAGACAAACTACAGATACTTTTTTATGTAGTTTTAAGATATTTTTTAGGCAGGTAGTTTTTAACTAGTGTTTTTATTTTGCAATTGCCTTCTTCGCCAAGAGAACTGAGATTGTTTCACTGATTCTGACAGCCAAGCTTAGTTTAAATTATTGACTGAAATATGAAATGGATAGGGCCATAATTGAAAATATGTGAAATTATTATAATAGTGATTTACCTTGGGATAAATCTTCTTCCATGATGGAGCAATAAGATAGAAGCCCACAAAGCGCCCCTGGAACAGGTGAAGCAGAGAGGGGCGTGACTGAGGGACGAGTAAGCCTATGGTGGGAGTTGGTGCTTGGCATTATGGGGATTGTAGGAATGTTGGGCTTAAGCCATAAATAGAATGGGTGAGAGGCGGGAAGCCAGTCTTACCTTGGGAACAGCAGGAGGAGCATCGTTTCCCGCCCGCCCGATAAGGAGGGTTGGGAGTTGAGTCGCAGTGGCGTAGTGGGGCTCCCCTAATGGGTAGCCGAGAGGGCGTTGTAGTGTTAAGCTGAGAGGGACCTGGGGCTAGGCTTGGGCACAGCAGGCATGGAAGGAAGGGATGGAGGTTTAGCCTTAGGTTGGAGAACAGGGTTGGTTAACAGGAATACTGTAAGTTATTACAAGTTATTGTGAAATGTTATATACAGCCTTCGATGGCTATTATTTTACAGATGTCAACACATTATTCATTTGGTTATATGCAGCCTTTAGTGGCTAATGTTTTATGCATGTTAACAGGCTACTCAATGTGGTGATAATAATGAGATTTGTTTGGTGGTTATTTTAATTAAGCTTAAATAAGGTTAAGAAATAAAATAAGCTGCGGCCTTTTTCACCCATAATTATTGTCTGGAGTATTCTTGGGAGTAGGGGTGTTGGGGACCGACATCGAGTCATACGTAAGTCAAGCATTTTTAATTAAAAAAAAAAATCTTAAATCCTAAAATGCAAATTGTATCTCGGCTTAAAAATGCCTAGATCATGTCAAAATTTAATTCTAAGATGAATATCCCTCTCTTCCTGTGTAAAGGGAAAGTAAACCTCTCTCAAATATCTGATTTTAGCCCAAGCACAAAGGCCCCCAGCCTCTTCCCAAGCTGTATCACCCACATGTACCCCACTTAGCTGTTGCCCATTGTGCATCCAGAAATGCAGAGCTGTAGATCACTTCTGTTTCAGCCTTGTCTTTGTCAATAGCAAGCAAAAACGTGCTCACTATGCCAATGCCAAGACCCAAGGCTGGGAATAGAAGTGATGTGACCAAAGATGGAGTGCAGCAACCCACCACACAGTGGTTGAGGAGAGGCTGTGCTGTGGAGCTGAAGGTAGAATCTCCAGGGGGCAAATTTACTTACCTGCAAAAATTCTCCAGCGCTGGCTTCGCGCACATCGCAACACTTCGCCAGGCTTAAATTCGCCTGGACAATGCTAATTCATGAAGATCCGAAGTTGCTCATACGGTACCGAATGTGTGCGAAGTTGCGCTAGCGAAAATATGATCAGCAGTTCGAAGTTACTCTAGTGTTGGCTAATGTGCATACGGCGTGCAGTTAAAGTACAATGGCATTTTTTTGGGACTTAGAAAAAATGTAGACAATTTCACAAACTCCTATCTACTTTATTGCACTTCGCCTGGTCTGAGGTGGTGAAGGCAAGTTTGGCGATAGAGGTAACTTTCAGTAAAAACAAAAACTTTGCGTAGTAACGCTCTTTCGTAGAGCAAAAATACGCCTGGCATTAGAGTGCGAGGTTACGCTAGAGTCTATCTCATTCGCTAGCGTTATTTCGCCAGCACCCGTTAGTAAATCGGGGAAGTGCCGAAATGACGTCACGCCGTTGAATTTTCGCCAACGTTCGCCACTTCGCCCTTTAGTAAATTTGCCCCTAGGAGTTGCTTCCTCTTTTATTAAGCAATATATTTGTTTAAAACTGCTGCATTCTAAATTCTCATAGCATTTGTTCTATCTGATAGGATCGTATTTTTGCAATTGATTACAAGAATGAATCGGGCAAAGGACGCTGCTCTTTTAACCCCAAAGTGAACACCGTTTCAGTTATGATTAGTAAGTATAACATTTAAAAACCATGTTTCTAAATAATTTAATTTGTAAAATGATCAGTCTACATTCAGATAGCTTCCAATTGCATCAGAAACAAACATAATCCATTAACCTTTCTCAGTTTAGGAAACTTCATTTATCTTAATTGCTTATCTTAATTTGATTTTTTTATGAGTGGCATCTAATATACTTATTACTCTGAATTTGTTTCTCTGAAAGATTTGGTGTTTATGAAATTTCATTATAGATTCTACTGCCCTGTAGGGCAAGAGTTCCATTCCATATCAACAATGCATCTCTCATGTAAAGTTGACCAAGCTTAAACCTGAAACACTGTTTTGCTGTTCACCAATCTCTTTAACGTTTCCTAATATGGCCACCCAAATTGTGGGCCAAACCAGGCTGATCTCAGGCCAAACAACTGGATCATTATGAAATATTATTCCTTTGTTCACAACTTTGTGTCCTAATAAGTGTGTGAAGCACCATTTTAAACTCAATTTTGTTTGTGGCTCTTATCTTTCCTTCCTAGTGGAGATTAGGGAAATTAGCTGTGCACACACGAGGAAAGATTTTTATGAATGCTCAAGAGTATGGGTTTCAGCAAAATGATTGCAGAAGCTGTACTGGAACATCATAAATCTGCCTCTGTTAGTGAAGTATTGGCTCATTTATTTAAGAATTATTTAATGTCTTAACATGTTTGCTCATCTCTTTTGACATTGCATTAGAAAAGTGTAGATTAACCAAATTATAGAGCATATTTGCTGTTTTTAAAAAGGGCTCAATTTTCTGTTTTGTTTGATTCAACACTTGAAGACTCAATTATTTTTTGTGTCTGTTTGGACAAGTTATTGTGGTCTCGTCATTTTGGCCTGTACAACACCACCAGCAATGCTTTGTTAGGGTTTGGAAGCCTTCCAAAATAAACCTATACGGAGAAACTGTGTAGCCTCACAATGCTAAATTTTTCTGCAATCCCCTTCCTCAAGAATTTTCATTGCATCATGAGGTAGTGCTTTGGGGCACACCCCTCCCTCAAGCAGAAAAATGCTTGCGGAAGGGGAGTGCCCCAAAATGTTATATCATGATGCCATAAACACACATAAGATGACCATTTTGGACCAAGGTCCAATGACCACATGTTCTGTGCAGGCCTATCTAGAGAGGACTGCATCATAATCTGATATTGGTTCTGGACCCCTGCATGGGCTAATAAGCTGTCAGTCATAGGAAAGAGTGGGCCAGCAGGCAGTACTGTGCATAGATGGCCAGCCTCACACCCATAATGTACAGAACACACTGTACCTGAGTATTCAGATCTGTTCACGTGGATTGGAGCAGTTGATTTTATTTTTCTTTTATAGAATTATGTTCTTCTTCCACATAGAGAGTTAGTTGTCATCTTTATGGCAAAATTAACTTAAAATGCATACATTGCACTGTCCAAAGCAGTTTCGGGGCTCCAAAAAAACCCACCAAAATATCTTGGAGGTTCAAATCGTAACTGAACACAGTCCAGATGTAAATCAGTGACTGGGAAGCCAGGGTTCAGCACAAATGATGGTGCTATTCTGTTGACCATAAAAAATTAAATATAGATAGCAATATATAGACTTCAACTGATATATTCCATAGTCTTGTTCTCATTAAATTAATAAGCTTAATAGATGACATTACTTACTAAGAAAATAGTTTCCATTTAACAGAAGGTCACTTCTTCAATAACAGAGGATAGCAAGCAGTTACATTTAACAAGATTTATATTGATTAAACAAAACTGTTGCAACGGCTTGTCACTTCAAATTCATGTTATTTTATTATGAAAGGAAATCTGACAAACTCCCTTCCATGATTTTAACTCATTTATCAATAATTTTTCTCCGAAAAAATCGGAGTGAAAAATCAACACAACAAAGTCAAGCGTTAATCCAAATCATACGATTGACTCTCTAAATACTTGATTTTATTGAGATTTCGTTGCAAAACCTCAAATGTTTTGGAGTATCCAGTGCAGATCACAATGTCAAAGAACAACTTCAGTGACATCTGCCGTTGACTTCTACACAAAGTATATTTTCGGATGATAAATCTCTAAAATTTGAGGGGTTTTTCTCTACCAAAAATTCGAGTTTTCCCTCTAAAATCAATCCATACTTCTAATTTACAAAGTACCTTAACATGGTAATTTTAAAAGTAGGGTTTCGGCCAGGATTCGGGCTTTTTCAGCAGGATTCGGATTCGGCCGAATCCTTCTGTCCGGCCGAATCCGAATCCTAATTTGTGTATGCAAATTTGTGGCAGAGAGGGAAATTGCGTGACTTTTTGTCACAAAACAAGGAAGTAAAAAATGTTTTCCCCGTCCCACCCCTAATTTGCATATGCAAATCAGGATTCGGTTCGGTATTCGGCTGAATCCTTTGTGAAGGATTCGGGGGTTCGACCGAATCCGAAATAGTGGATTTGGTGCATCCCTATTTAAAAGTATGTTACCATATCTACATTTTAATATAGGAATACAGTGAATAGGGATTGATAGATTAACAAATTGAAATCTTAGTTTATGGCAACGTTTGTCCACAATGTAAAGCAAGTGATGGCTTCAGTCATTTTTCTTCCTCTTTTCAACAGATGAAGAGTTATTTTCTGGAATGTATATAGACTTCATGGGCACTGACTCTGCCATATTCCGAAGTCTCACAAAACGTAATGCAGTCAGAACAGATCAACACAACTCAAAATGGCTGAGTGGTGAGTCTTTCAACATTTCTGCTCATCTTAATAAATGTGATAGTATTCTGTATTGCACTGTAACTGCAGCTTATTTGCAATTCAGCAATAAAATGGCATAATGGCAAAAATTATGTAGGGTTTGTGTAATTTGACTTGATTTTTCAACTCAAGTGTGTATGAGAGGGTAATTTAGATGAAGTGATTTAATTTGCCTGCTGTGAGCAATATAATCAAAATAAGGATGAAATTAATAGAATGGTGCTGGATCAATTTCTGTATCAGTGCCTCTGTAGAGTTTCAGACAATTCTACATCATCAAAAGTCCGATACATAGTTTATTAGATGTGGCTAATATCACAAAGAGTAGATTAAGTTTTGGTTGCTCAGGCAGTTTTGGGTACATGCAGGTCAGGTTTAAAAAAATAGATAAAATCCGAAATATCTCTTTCTCCCTTGCTTGATAATGAATGACATTGAGGAGTAAATTGTTAGTGTTGTTCCCTAAAATGAAATCATTTACATTTCCTGGCAGTGCTTTTTTGAATTTCTGTCTGACAATAGTGATCTGTACTCCTTGTGTGTATGTATTGATATACAGACATTTGTTTAAGATCACTGTAGATTGTAATTAAGGCTGTTCATATTTTATTTAATCAGAGCCAATCTTTGTGGATGCACAGCTACTTCCAGATGGAACAGATCCTAATGACGCAAAGGTTTATTTCTTCTTGAAGGAGCGACTGACTGATAACACTGGGAGCACGAAGCAAATACATTCCATGATAGCAAGAGTCTGCCCTGTAAGATGTCTTTATTCATTTATAACAGACTGTCTATAATCTAATAAAATCTAATAATTATAGTAAGTCTGTTCTGTGTAAGTACATTTCCTGTGCCTGTTGAGTAAGGGAATGGAAGACATAAACTAATAAACAGGTTCCTGACTGCTATGTGTGCATTTCAGATATGAGTCAGATTTATACTCATGTTATTTCTATAAATAAATTCTATTATTATGGTGGTCTATGCTCATTCAATAAACCAGAGGCATGGATAAAAAAAATAGTAACATTATCCTTTTTAGAATATAATGGATTAATGACCTTGTCATGCCAGAGCAGTATTGCGTTAGCATTGTAAAGGGTTAACACCGGAGACATTTGGTTTTGGGTTCACAAAGAGACCCTTAATTAGACATTTCCACGGGGAGGCTATGCAAAGTGTATCTATATCTGCTAAAGTAACAACAATTACTGAGCGAAGATAATTGGCTATATTCAAGGGTGTCGCTACTTCAATTACCATAATATAAAACAAGAAACTCAATAGGACTTCATCCCCCCGAAAGCCAGGTAATAAGAAATTTAATTGGTAGTATTGAATATAATTAAAATGGCGCTGTTTATTAGTCAACCATGCCAACACATACATATTAAAAACACATTAAAACCCTAAGACTCCTGTTAGATGAGGGGCCCCTCACTCCTGTGACACAAGCAATTATATAACAAAGTAATAATGTTATCACAATATTGTAAATAATAAATGCTGTTTGTATTAAACTAAAAGGTCCGCCAAAAATTAGTACAATGTCCACAAAATATTGTCACTCCTATTTGTGAGCTTGATATACTGTATGTATACTGAAAAGATTTCAAGGAGAGATACATCAGCTGCAGACTAATTATGTATGCACCATTGTGATTAAGCTTGCTTCCTCAACGATGAGTCTTCATTATAAGTCACTCAGTATGCGCCTGGGGAGAGACTATTGCTGAAATACTTCTGTTCACAGGATCAGAGAGGGGCCCCTTCTTCCACAGGGGCCTTCACGTCTCAACAGCCGTTTTGCTGTCTCTTGACAAAGCTACGCTGAGAAGCGAAATGGCTGTTGAGAAGTGAAGGCCTCTGTGGAAGAAGGGGCCCCTCTCTGATCCTGTGAACAGAAGTCTCCCAGCAATAGTCTATCAGCAGGCACATATTGAGTGAATCTGAGAGATATGCTGTTCGTTGGATGTAGGTCTTAACGGAAGTTACAGCGGTGTATTGAACAGTTGGCATTTGATATCAAGTTTATCTATATCACATGGTGGATAAATATTGGCATTATGTGTAATGATCTTATTCAACCTACTGTTAAGCATTGAACTATAACTCACACTCTAGAAAATGTTTGCACCTAAGGATACAAGCAACACACTGATCTTACACTGAAGTAATTAGAATATTAATATAAGCGCCATAATGGGATTTTTTTTTAGAAATAGGAGACCAATATTCGTATACAAGACATCTGTGACTTATATTTAACACTCATCCTTGAGGAAGCAAGCTTAATCACAATGGTGCATAAATAATTAGTCTGCAGCTGATGTATGTCTCCTTGAAATCTTTTCAGTATACATTAGTGATGGGCGAATTTATTTGCCAGGCATGGATTCATGGCGAATTTTCGCATTTTGTCACCGGCGAAACTGCTGCGAAAAATTTGTCAAAGTATGTTAGCGTTTGTACATTTTAATGTAGGGGTACAGTGAACAGGGATTGATAGATTAAGAAGTTGAAATCTTAGTAAATGGCAACATTTGTCCACAATGTAAAGCAAGTAATGGTTTCAGTCATTTTTCTTCGTCTTTTCAATAGATGAAGAGTTATTTTCTGGAATGTATATAGACTTCATTGGTACTGACTAGGGCATATTCCGAAGTCTTACAAAACTTGTTATCTACAAAAACCCCAAGATCCTTCTCATTTAAGAAAACTCCCAACACACTTTAGTGTATAACCTGCATTTATATTATTTTTGCCAAAGTGCATAACCTTGCATTTATCAACATTGAACCTCATTTTCCAGTTTGCTGCCCAGTTTTCCAACCTAGACAAATCACTCTGCAAAGTGGCAGCATCCTGCATGGAACCTATAGTTATGCACAATTTAGTATCATCTGCAAAAATAGATATGTATGTGTTGGCATGTTTGACTAATAAAAACATCACCATTTTAATTATATTCAATACTACCAATTTAGTATCTTATTACCTGGCTTTTGGGAGATGAAGTCCTATTGAGTTCGGAGTCACACCATTTGGGCAAGGAAGCCTGTCCAGTCAATTCTTTTGATCAGTTGATCAACAAGGAAGCTGCTGGGGGGAATTTATAAGAAAATGTATTGATTATATGCTCTGTCATAGGATTCACATTTTCATAACTCACATATTGGTTATGAGGAGGTCACATGCTTCCTAATGGTACCAAATAGGGCCAGCCTATACCCACCAGTTAGGAGGGATGGTTCCTGGTGAATGGGAACATCCCAGAACATCCTCATGTTTGGTACCATTCTGATTGCCCACTTATGGATCACCCCATGCTCCTGTTTTCATTATAATATTAGGTGCTGGCAAGTCCCAATATTATATTGCAGAAAACTGGCATAAAACCCACAACCACTTACAGGGGGTCATTAATCCTGCCACTCCTACCTCATGTATAAGGTAATGAGGGAGGGTTGGGGAGATTTAACCATGACAGCTCATACTTTGGGGACTCACCTTTGTGTGAGTATATGCCCTGGTTTCCAACTCTTGTCTCAGGAGGATACAAATAAATTCTAGCATGGCATGTAAATAGGGGTTCTTATTGTTTTATTCCTTTTTATTTTACCTACTGTTTGGGGCTCATTTACTTAGGGTCGAATATCGAGGGTTAATTAACCCTCGATATTCAACCATCAAAGTAAAATCCTTCGACTTCGAATATGGAAGTCGAAGGCTTTACGTATTAACTTCCCCATAGACTAACATTGATGCTTGGTAGGTTTTAGGTCGAATAGTCGACCGATTTTTAGTTCAAATCGTTCAATTCGAAGGCAGAAGTAGCCAATTCGATGGTCGAAGTAGCCAAAAAAATACTTCGAAATTCGAAGTATTTTTTATTCTATTCCTTCACTCGAGCTAAGTAAATGTGCCCCACTGTATTTCTGTATTTTATGTATGTCTTTTTGGTAACAACCTTTCTTTATGAATGCACTGTTTTCTTCTGTAATATTAAATATATATTTTTTGGAAGTTTTGTCCTCGTGCGCTAAAGAACTCATCTCCCATATGAAAGTTTGTGTCTTAGTGTATTAACTCTGTATGTGTGGAAAGGGAAAGTGACTTATTTACTGTATATGCTAAATAACTAGTACGGCTAGCAGGAAAGTGTATTTGAATGTAAACTAACCCTTTGGCTGCTGGAGTGCTTGTTGAACTAGTAGGATCTTACCCTGACTATCTATTGTAGGAGAAAGTGATGCATTGGTGTATATTGAGTTATTACCTGTTATAGAGAGCAGGGGAATAGTCAAATTATCGCCTGTTAATGATAGATGTTGGAAGTGAATGACTTTTCTGGGTGTTGCTATGTTTTGGGTTGTCTGATGTTAGTCTAACCTACATATAAGTTGACTGAGTGTAACCCCTTATAGCCAAACCCAAAAGTGTTGTTTGGCTGAGAGTGTTGTTTTCATGATAACTTTGAAGCATTGAAACATGAACTTTTATCAAATACATTTATAGTAGAAAAATTGCACTGTAGTTGTTTTAACGTTAAATTTAAATTTCCTGTATTGCTTAGCATTTACTAAGGGAGTCATATTACTGCTGTATATCTAGACTATTATTTTACATGAACGCAGTCTTAGTATACTTTATGTATTCTGAAGGAGAAGGCAAAGCAATTAACTTGAACTTTATTCAGAGTATACTGAGTGTGCATACCCAAGCATCTCATGTTACTCATGTGGCAGCTGAATATGGCTTTTAGGCAATTTCTCTTTTAAATAAAATGTTAATAATTTTAATAAAAACTAGACTTCAAATGTTTGCTTTAAAATGGCTCTGCAAGTGGTAAACTGCTGGTGTGCTTCAAACGTAATCAGTCCATTTGATTTGCCTGAAGCTCTCACTAGCACCACAGCTGTTATTCAGTTGCTCAGTAAATGAATACTCTAGGTATTACTTTCACCATCTATTAATGTACTTAAATGATGTGGGCAAAACATAACCTCAATGATAGTAATGTAGAAGATCAATTCAGCTGCGGTGGTCACTTTGTGACCCCTTAATAAAGCTGTTTGGGGAAGCACAGGGATGCAATTTCAACTGCATCTGTTGGTTGGCTTGCTTCTTCTGGAAGCACTACGATAATTTTATCCTCCATAATAACAGTATCTGAAATATTCAGTCTAATATCAGCTATGGGGTTTTCTTTTTTTTCAGAATGATATTGGTGGACAAAGAAGCCTTGTTAACAAGTGGACTACATTTTTGAAGGCTAGACTGGTATGCTCAGTGATGGATGATGATGGAACAGAGACTTATTTTGATGAATTAGGTACGGCCGTTTAACAGGTTAAAGCAAACCAGAATCTCACTAATTCAATTAAATAAGGTTGAGATTGCTATTTCAGATTACATTACTTTGGGATAATCAGTATGTTACCTGATAGCTCCTATTTTCTGTTAAAAATGCACATAGGACCTATAGCTGATGCAATGGAGAACTCACAGAAGAGGTAGTATTTAACATTCTGAAGTGTAGTCTTAAACTAAGTGCACAACCTTGACTACTGTCCCCATAGGAGTCCACAGGTGTTTACATCAGGCTGAAAAACACTGCAATGTTATTCAGTGCTCTGGTGTGTCCCACTGGCTTTATACTTTTCATAGGGTGAAGACACACAGAGCTACAAGTAGCAGATTGTTGTTGCGGCTACAAAAATAGACAATGCTGATAATTTACTTATAATCTTTAAGTAAAGTACTTATAGTCTACATGTATTTTAACAGAGGCAATTCTCAGTATTGTCTATGGCAGGATATTTTCTGGTGTTTTGTAGCAGTGACAAGTTGCTTTTACTAATAGATCTTGGTGTCTTGAACAAGTGAGTAGTTGCTTACTTTTTACATATGGATGCCTCTCCATACCTGTCCAGTTCCACAGCTAACCAAACTGCCCTCAGACTAGTCACCTTAACTCAGTGTGTGAGTTTATAGCAGTAATTCCCTTAGCAATGCCCTGATTGCAGGATTAATCAGTTGCTCTACAGAAAACAGTTTGTGTTGCAGTGGTGTAACTAGATGTTACTGGGCCCCACAGCAAAATAATTTTAGGGACCTCAAATCCAAAGGTTGTCCTGTTTTATCAACATATATTAAAATTGCTCATTAATTTGGGCCTCATGGACTCCCTATACCTCCTGGGCCCCACTGCAGCTGCAGGGGCTGCTTCTTCTGTAATTACACCCCTGCTGTATTGCTTTTGAACTGTTCAGGTGTGCCTGAGGCACTTACATAATGCTGTAAATGCTGAACAGTAATCCATCATGTATTTTAAGTACCTCATGACTGCACCTGTATGTAGTAAACATGCGTAAAATAAATGTTTGTGCACGTTGAATTTGGAATTCAACTTTAACACTCATCCCAGATGTAGTGGTTTCTTCTTCTGTGGTACCAAGTTCTATTGATGCCCAAGGTCCTGCCCCCACCACTGGCAGTTTAGCGTTTTAAGCTTTATAATGTACATGGGGTGTGGGGTGGATTAGGCTCATATGGCATCTTTTAGCTTGCGTTCCTGTCTTATGCAAAAAAAACCCTCTTATGTCTAATAATCATCACCAGATACAGTAGATAACACATTCCCGTATAAGCACTTCTTCTCAAGTCTAAACAATCCACATTTGGTCAACCTTTTATGATAATTGATACCTTTCATAACTTTTTACCAGCTTAGTGACTTTTCTTTACGACTTTCTCTATTGAATTAATATCCCATGTAAGCACTGACGTTTGCTCTTGATATTCTTGATGAGTAATATCCACTTTTCTTTGCTGAGGAGAGAATAATACATAGACTGATCACTGAGGCCTATTCAATAAACATTATATTGTATGGCTCTGACACTAAGGGGGTTATTTATCAAAGCTCGAGTTTTAGAGGTTTGTTAGGTTTTTTATACCTCGAATGAACTCACAACTTGAATTTTTTCTAATTTAAGAAAAAACTAATGGAAAAAATTGGAATCAGTGAATTGAGGGTTAAAAACCAAAACTGTTTTCTGCAGGAAAAAAACAGAATTGCTCAAATTAATCGAGTTTTTGAGTGAAACCCATCAAAAAAAAAACCTGAACATCATGAAGGCCATTAACACCTTCAAATGGTTCAAGGGACCTCTGACATGCCTTTGACAGGTTTTAGCTGAGGAATTTTCAGATTTAAGCTATTTTTCTTACAAAAATCTTTTTTTTTATAACAGAAAATTTGACTTATTTTTTTACTTAAAACTATCCTTAATAAACTAGAATTTTTCAGGAAAACAGAACTCAACCTATGATAAATCTGCCCCTAAAACACGTTTTGAACTAATTTTGTGAACCAGCACTTTCAGCTAAGATCAGCTTGCACTTATTTATATACTCATTTAAATATAAATTGTTGATCTTTTCCTTTTTAAAAATGTTAAACTATATTTTCTGTTATGCAGAGGATGTTTTTCTAATGGAAACAGACAATCCTAGGACTACACTTGTGTATGGAATTTTCACAACATCAAGGTACTCAATATTTTAACAATTTGCATAAATGCATTATATATATATATATATATATATATATATATATATATATATATATATATATATATATATATATATATATATATATATATATATATATATATGGGGCAATCATAAAAAGTAAAAAGTGTCACCAATTTATTGATACATATAGAAATATATATATATATATATATATATATATATATATATCTATATTTGATTGCCACTGAATGTCTTCTGGTTTATCTGGTATAATATACTGTGCCTAAAATTGCCATTTTATTCTTATATAACTGTATATATTTATATACAGTATATAGCTGTATAACATTTAACAATTAGTCAAGCTGTATGCAAGGATTTGAAAATGCTAGTTTCAGGTATGTTTCTGTTGCACACACCACAGTGCTCCTTTTCTTTACATATTTATTTCACAGTTATACAATATATGGATATTACGGTTTCAAATTCAAAACAGTGTGACTAGACAACAGTAAACACTTAAGTGCAGCTAGATCATTTTAAGGATCTGAAGTTCCTTTTCAGGAAAGGCTTTTAGAAGTATTTAAAAGGTGAATAGAATAAAGAATGCAGTGGCAAGTTATGATAGGAAAATGATTGGAAACAATACACAATTATTAGATGCAATTGTTGCATTTAAAAACAAAATAAAAGCACCAGTAAAGGTGGTTTAGAAGTTATTTCTTAAGGAGGGTTTTGCAAGATACTTTTATTCAAAAGGGAAACTCATATGACGCAATACATGGCATTCCCTAAATGGGTGTATCATGGCAATGCAGAAAATATTTTAACTATGTTAAAAATGAAGTAACGATTCTAGAAGATGATATGGGCTGGGCGTAGTTGGCATTTGGAAGCTAATGCAAACACTCTCTGTTGTATTATATTTATATAACACATGTAGATATGTGGTATGTATACATGTGTGTATATTTATATATACAACTTTTTTATTGGAAACACCTTAGACACAGAGGGCATTTCTCATAGGAGCGATATGTTTTTTAATCCTATCTCTATTTTTACATCCATTCAAGAGACTTTTGTCTCTTGAATAAGTTTGGTGGTGACCTTAAAATGTTTTAGTTTTGTAGGAAGCTACATATTGTAAGCCAAGACTGTTCCATGGAAGACTGTTCCATGGTGGGTGGCCTTCCTGCTTAGCATATAGCAGTCCTCCCTTATAAGCTGATTTTTTTTCTAGTTAAGAGATTTATCCCTTTCCAAAAGCTCAGTTTTCTTTGGCAGTTATTATTGCTCTACTGATTTATACATTTCTTAAAACATTATTTTCTTAGAACGTTCATTAGAATGCATTATAATAATTTGGCATCATATTATTATTAATTTTTTTTAAATCATAAAATGTATCCAGTCTGTATAAATGTACATTTTATACACATATTCTACTTGAAAGTCACATTGAGGCTGTCTATTAACATTTTCTTTACTCTATACATTTTTGCTTGAAAAACAGAGTGTGTGTTAGCCAGTATGGTAATAGAGAGGACAATGTCATCTTATTTTCAAATGGACTTGGGTGGAAGGATGCCACAGCAATCCAAAGCAACACATAATAATTCAAAATATTTTTAATTACTACCAAGAGGTATACATAAATCCCCCACCCCAGAGCAGCAATCTAACATGCCTGATTTAAAGAAAACTTCTTGAAAAGGGTAGATAGAATATAGTTCCTACAAGCGTATTTTGCTCTATGGGCTTTATCTGTTGAAGAGAATTATCAGCACCATTTCACAGTTATAAAATTATGTTTATTTGGAGAATAATTGACCAAAGCTTAACAAAGATAAATAGAAAGTCTTTAGTAAAAGAAAAAGACCTGAGTGTTAGGAAGTCTGGACCAGTTGGTAGCCAGTAGGTAGGATTTCCTTTTGCTATGTAAACCTTGGAACATGTGGATTTAATCTTAAGAGATTTGTCTCTGAATGAAACAAGTGAAATGGTGAAAAGTGAACACTTTGAAAATGGGTGACTATTTAGGGTTTTTGTACAGCGGTTGTAATATTGCCAAGAAAAAGTATGGATGAAACAGAAGGTTTAACATTTGAACTAATGTATGAGTTTAATAAAAATAGTCTATATGTTTCTTTGTAGTTAAAATTAATGGTAATAAAGAAGGGTAGCAAATTTAGGCAGTTATAATTTCTTATAGACGTTAATGGGCAATGTAATAAAAGTCTTATTTACCCACATTTAGTTACCTATAGCAACCAATCAGCTGACCGGTGAATGGGACCAAATGGTTGCTATGGATTACTAACAACATTTATTACAGTAACCAATTAGGGGCTTCTTAAACAGGAGAAGATTTAGCAAAACTTGGAAACCCTTCATAAATATCTCTCAGCACATCTTGTGTGCTCATTGCATAGGTTTTTTTCACAGAGTTTTCTCAGGCTTTAATGAAAAATAATTTGAGATTTCTTAGGAACTATTTCATTCTTGTTTTTATTGGAATTATAGAAAGGTTTCCATACAAACACACTGTTTTTGGTTTGAATGTATCTCAACATTTTTGCTCCTGATATTTATTTGTGGAAAAAACCTTTTTTGGAATGATGCAAGAATCAGTATTTGAAAAATCTCAGTGTGAGGGAAAAAAACCTACATTTGCTACATTTTAGCGTCAACCCTAAGGGGCAAATTTATCAAGGTTGAAGTGAAAATCCGAATTTTTTAAATCGAGTTTTCAAGTTTTTTTGAGAAATTCAACTAGGGAATAGTTAAAATCTGATTTGAGTTTTTAAAAATATTCAAATTCGATTTTCGAAATTTATCATGTACGGGCCCTTTAAAAATTGAAATGAAACTATTCGCCACCTTAAAGGACCAGTAACATAATCTTTTTTTTTTTTTTTTTTTTAAATTGTTTCTTTTTATGAAAAAAAAAAACACCAAGGGGCACATTTATCAAGGGTCGAATGTCGAGGGTTAATTAACCCTCAAATTCGACCTTCAAGTTAAATCCTTCAAATTCGAATATCGAATTCGAAGGATTTAGCGCAAATGCTTCGATCGAACGATCAAACGATTCGAACGATTTTAAGCGATCGATCGAAGGATTTTTATTCAATCAAAAAAATGTTAGAAAAGTGCTGGGGAAGGTCCCCAAAGTGAGTGTAATGCCAAATGAGTGTAATGCCACCTTAAATGTAGACTATATAGTAGTGTGTATAGTAGACATTTCCTTGACAAAGCAAAATACCTTGTTTTTTGTCAATTTTATAACACTCAAAATAAAGCTGGACATTTTGTGCTAAAGACATTTTTTTAAATTGAAAGTATTTTATTATTTTTAAAGCTGAGGCACACATTTCAGAAATGTAAATTACAATACTAATAAATGGATGTAAAGTGTTTTTATATTTCAGTGTTGACTGGTGCATTAACAAATACTGTATAAAAAATAGCAGGGGTATTAGAATGAAAAATCATAATATTGGAGTATGATTGTTATGCGCTACGGTTTGCAGGAGTAAAGTGCAGACATAAGAATGCATTACTTAATTTTTCTATCACAAAATTAAAGCAAAGTAAGTACCACAGTCCACAGTACTGTTCAACATTTTCTGGAATTATAAAACACCATGAGACATAAATTATACAGCACCATTAAAGTCTTTGTGGAATGCAGTACATTTAAAAACAAAAAAACTCAAACTTCCCTGAATATTCAGTCTTACAGTGGAGTGGATTGTTTGCTTTCAATAAAAAAAATAGTTTTTCTTGCACCTGAAAACCTGATTTATAATGCTTTAAATTTAGCTACAATCTTCTATATTAAGATAAATATTTGCAACAATTTGCATCTATGTGTTATCTGGTGTAAACTAAGGCCTTATATACATAAACCCATACACCATCTACAGATTAGTCCACCCTATCCTTGTCATACCTCCCAACTGTCCCGTTTTTAGAGGGACAGTCCCTCTTTTGACAGCTCAACCCGCAGTTCCTCGTTTGTACTGGAAAGTCCAGTTTTTCTCTGCAATGAACAGCCAGAAAAAGAAACACAGTTTCTAACTTAATTGGCTTTTTGCAGACAGCCCAGAACAGCCACAGCTACAGATAAGATACTTTTGTAACAATTTCGAGATAAGCAAATAAATAAGTGTAACAATATAAGAAAACAGGTCCTTTGGGAAAAGAAAGAATCACATCTTAAAGGGCAATTCACCTTCATTAGCAAAACTGTAATAACCGAAAAAAAACACAAATATGTTCAAACTTTCATAACCTGCCAAATGTTGCAGTATTTTGATTCAAATGTTCTCTAATATATATTTTTATGTATTCAGTTCTGTATTTAAAGGATCTGCAGTTTGTGTTTACCACATGTCAGATATCCAAACTGTATTTAATGGACCATTTGCACACAAAGAGGGTCCAAATCACCAACTGATTCCATACCAGGGTAGAATTCCATACCCAAGGCCTGGTACGGTAAGTTACAGAAATATTTTTGTGTTTTTGCAAATGTTTAGCAGTGTTTTATGAAGCAGGCTTTAGAATCTCTTGCTCAACAATACAATTAACACAATGCTTACTATTTCTCATCACATTCTGAACTGATTCAGGTTATTAGTAGTGATGGGCGAATTTATTCGGCATGCGTAAATTCGCTGTGAATTCCTGCGATTCGCCGCCGGTGAATAAATTCGCAAAACCGCCGCAAAAATGTGCGCCGGCGTCCAAAATAACGGACACCGTTTCGTGAATTTTTTCGCAATTTCCCAGGAAATTCGCTAATTTTTCACCAAAGCGAAACACCCCAAATTCGCCCATCACTAGTTATTAGAGCTTAGCCTTGCTTGTTAAACCTAACAGTTCTGAGTTCTTAAAATAGTTGTTTCAATAAGTAGAAACTTAAGGTAACCAAAGGTCATTTGCATCATAATGTTAAAATATTATATTTCCTGTTTAGTTTGAAGAAGACCAGTTTAAATTAAATTTAAATTAAATTTTTTTTTTAAAAAAAAAAAGTAAAATTTTAAAAAGTTTAAAATTAAAAATTCTGTTTTTGTGCTTGTTTTAGTGTCCCGGAGGTGCATTCACCCCAAATATGAGATCAACTAAAGAGTTTCCAGATGATGTTGTAACCTTTATAAGGAATCACCCTCTTATGTTTAACTCTATCTATCCAACACTTAAGACGCCGCTTCTTATAAGGACAGGAACTGACTACAAGTTTACTAAAATAGTTGTAGACAGAGTTAATGCAGCAGATGGGAAATACCATGTCTTATTCCTTGGAACAGGTAAGAAGAGAAATAAGGAAGAAATAAGATATGCTGTATTACTATTGTAGGTATATTTCTTGGTATAATTTTTTAAGGAACAACACAGCTATACCAAACAGTTGGGGTTTTCCCATAGGGACTTGAATATGTATATCATTTGTGCAATGAAAATTTACTTTAATTTACTATATGTATATTATATATTTTTGCAGATGAACAGGATTTGTTGGATACAGCAGTTAGTTATAGGCAGAAATTGTATTGTATGTTGTTAATTTGTCTACCATACTTATGACCAGATATTATGACCATATACTTATACAGGTATGGGATCTGTCATCCACAATGCTCGGGACCTGGGGTATTCCGGATAATGGATCTTTCCGTAATTTGGATCCTCATGCCTTAAAGGAGAAGGAAAGCTACCAAGGCAGTTTATTGCCAATAGATTAGCCACAATAGTGCAAACTGTAACACTATATTTATTCTGCAGAACGCTTTACCATAACTGAGTAAACATATCTAGAAGCCCTCTCTGTTTTTTTAGGATAGCAGCTGCCATATTACCCTTGCAGTGACATCACTTCCTGTCACAGTCTCTCCCTGCTCACTCATAGCTCTGGGCTTAGATTACAGCAGGGAGGGGAGGAGGGGAGAGGGAGAGAGGAGCAAACTGAGCATGCTCAAGCCCCAGTCCTGGAGGTTTAAGCTGAAGGCAGGAAGTCTGATACAGAAGCCCATGTGTAAACAATAGAAGAAAATAAATGCTGTGTTTCTTTTGACAGAGGACTCAGAGCAGCATTACTTTGAGGGTTTACTGGTGTATTTATATAGACCTTTCTGATAAAGCTTACTTACTTTTAGCCTGGAGTCTATGGGAGATGGCCTTTTAATAATTCAGAACTTTCTGGATTACAGGTTTCCGAATACAAGATCCTGTGCCAGTTGTATGGTTGTTGGTTGCTTACTGCAGTGCTTACTATTTGTGTTAATTTAGCCATAAAAGTGCAAGTTATATTGTTGAGAAATTATTCCCTGTAATCTATTGGGGCTTCCCTTAACTTTATAATTATTGAGTAATTCTAACATAGGGAAGAAGGGAGGGGAAACAGTGGATACAATGGTATGTCAATATAATATTGCAAAAACAGACATTTGATCAAGGGAAGATTCTATAAAAGCATTCAGAGGTATCATGAAGGTATCAAGACACATTTATACAGACATAGGCAGACAGTATTTAGGTTGTCCAACCTATTAGCCCATAAGAGAAAAAACAAAAAATTAAATACATACATTTATACATTTTACCATCTTTACAGAATTTAGTGATGTGAAATTATCTGCATGAGTCACATGTTTGTCTTATACACATCTGCTAACAGTGTGCAAAATATGAATTCCGTTCCCAAAAATGGATATGTACTTTTTAATACATCAGAGAACTGAAACTTCTGTGAAGTGCTGCCATCTCCTTGATCTTTCTTATA
The DNA here is from genome assembly GCF_017654675.1 of Xenopus laevis. Lineage (NCBI taxonomy): Eukaryota > Metazoa > Chordata > Amphibia > Anura > Pipidae > Xenopus > Xenopus laevis. The sequence continues at coordinate 85,040,032 of NC_054375.1, read as the reverse complement.
CCGCATTGCATTATAATCTGCAAATTATTTTCTGTTTAAATCAGCATATAAACAGCTGTGTGTTTATAATCAAAATACACTGTACTGTTAGAATATAGAATAAAAAAGGCAAAGTAAATACGTTAATCCACATCTATAATAAAAGGCACAATCTTTGGCCAGGTGCAGTAATACATAGCATAATAAGATATATGTTTTAATGTAGGTGACCAGCAAATGCTTATTGGTTGATATAGGCGATTAGACCAGTAGCAGACTTTGCGCATTAAATTATATTTGCCCATTAGGTGGTTATATAATTAAAATTTGCTATTGGCATACCCCTGGTTCCAGCACTGAACACCAGTAGTAACCATACAGTTGGTAGAATTTATTGGTCACCTGTTTAAAGGCAAAAATGTTATTGGTTGTTATGGGTTACTGAGCCTGCGCAAATTTAGCTCCTTTTATTACATATGGAGTTAAATGTTTGAATGGTATCTTATAATTTGAACCAATACATGAGTTCTTTAGCACTGTTCCATAAAAAATAAGCTTTTTTAGACCTTGAACAAATTCATAACTTGAATGGTCTCTAAATTAAGAATCAGTGTGTTCGGGGTTAAGAACCAGAAAAATGGAGTTGATTGAGTTTTTGGCGAAAAAAAACTTGAACTGATCGAGTTTTCAAGCAAAACCCTCCAAAAAATAATTGAACCAAAACAAAATAGATTCTTGACTCAAAAATAACCTCAAAAACTTTTTTTGTGGAAAACACAACTCAAACCTTAATAAATATGCCCCTAAATGTTTTCAATATCTAAAGGTCTCATTACTTTCCAAATTGTTTTGGGTTAATTTCAATTTAAGGATATCGCTCAACCTAACGGGTATTTTAATTATATCATGTAAATGGGGCAATAGATTTTAGGAGAATTTTTTCTGAATAGGGTGCGTTAGTAGTCATTGACATATTTTCTGATTATATTGCACACTTCTAAGCACCCAAGTTTTAACAGTATATAAAACAAAAAAAAAACAATATTTTGTGTGTTAACAATGTTACCTATTATTATAAAAGCAAATAATTTACCTGGAGGTCTGAAATTGTATTATGTCCTATATGAGTACCTTAGTGCTGAATCTGCTGCAGGAGTATGCAGTTTACTGAAGTAATATTTTAGCACAGTGTGTGACCTCTGACTTGTTTGTCAGTCATTAAACCATAGTTTCAAAAATATCTAGGAAATCATATATATTTGCCCAATTATTACTCTACTGTAATATACTCCAAATTATGTTAATGCTGGGCTTTCAGGTGTATCTATAAGAGTAAATGAGAATTCTCCCAAAATCTCACCTTCCTAGTTTGAGAACTACTGCTCTAGAGGCTTTTGCAATGTATTGCAGAGACTAGAGGAATGTTCAGCGACTTGCTAGCACAAGCATGTGTGCAACGTATTGCAGAGCTAAAATGACATAAGATTGTCAAAACCCACTGGCAACTCTTAAAGGAATTGTTCAGTGTAAAAATAAAAACTGGGTAAATAGATAGGCTGTGCAAAATAAAAAATGTTTCTAATATAGTTAGTTAGCCAAAAATGTAATGTATAAAGGCTGGAGTGACTGTGGTGTGTAACATAATAGCCAGAACACTTCCTGCTTTTCAGCTCTCTTGGTTTACACTGACAAGTCACCCTGGTTACCAGGCAGAAACCAATAAGAGACTTGAGGGGGGGGCACATGGGTCATATCTGTTGCTTTTGAATCTGAGCTGAATGCTGAGGCTTAATTGCAAACTCACTGAACAGATATGTACCATGTGGCCCCCCTTCAAGTCACTGACTAGCTCAGAGTTATAGAGCTGAAAAGCAGGAAGTAGTGTTCTGGCTATTATGTTCGACATCCAGTCACTCCAGCCTTGATACATTACATTTTTGGCAAACTAACTATATTAGAAACATTTTTTATTTTGCACAGCCTATCTATTTACACAGTTTTTATTTTCACATTGAACTGTTCCTTTTAGTGCCACTATTACTTAATTTGCCTTTAAAGTCTTCATATGTGGGGTCTTAACCTTGAAAACATGGCAGTTGTTTGGTTGAGGCACGTTGTAATATTTTTGTCTTAATTAGATATGCTCTTTTAATGAGAAGGAAAGTAACTTGCCACTTAGGGGTGTCAAATGTTAGGCACCACCAAGTGATTGTCTTTACTTATCTGACACCCCAGGCTGGTGCTCCTATTAGCAGAAAAATCTGTCCTTTTCCTGCTTCTTCTTTCTTCTCATGGCTGTGCATGTGCAGTAGAACAAAAAAGCCAAACTTCAACTAAAAAGCAGACTTTTGTGTTCTACTGTGCATGCGTCTGCCCCGGTAAATTTGAAGAGTGAAGAAGCAGGAAGCGGATCGCTCGTGGTGCTCGCTGGGAGAACTCCTGGCTGGTGCAGTTTTCTGCTGATAGGAGCACTAGCCTGAGGTGTCCAGAAATTGGCAAATTACTATCCTTCTCCTTTAGTTTAGAGCTTCCACAAAGCTGTTATCAAATACATATACAGATTTTCTCTTAAAATGTTTTTCTTATTTTTCTTAAATAATGAATCTACAGTGCTGGAATACAAAGGATAGTGCAACAGAAGTAGATTCTAGAATACTTGGCACTTTAATAAAGGCTACTACTGTATCTATTTCTATTTCATAAGGAAGCAATGTGTTCTTTTGTGTTTTTTATTTTTTTACAGTGAGTTTTTTTGTATTTAAAGTAACCATTCTGGGGATGCTGTGTTAGAAAGTTATAAATGTGTGCTTAAACTCAGAATCTAGCAGACTGAAACAATTGCTAAATATTATTCTATTACAAGGTATGAGTAATTTCTTCCAGTGGAATTTCTGATAATTGCTTGGAAGGATTCTGTGTACCGGTAGTTGTAGAGGATAGCGTAGAGCTGAACTGGACATCTGGTGCCAATTAGAAATGTCCTTTAATGCAGTAACACTTTCTATAGTTGAGATGTTGCCAGAACTGTCTGTCACTACCTGTGGCCTGTCTAGTACCTAGTGTGGAAAAGTTAATCTTGTGCCAGCTGTACTGCACAGACTTCTATTTTAAACCCTACTTGTTTCAAGGCCAAGATAAAGATATGTTCTTTGCCTCTGTTCTTTAGTAGCTCACATACATTTTTTTAGTATTACATTTGTACTAAAAATGTGTTTTTTTTAATTTACTTGTTGGAAGACAAAATACTTTATTGGCAAATGGGTTTAGCCACGTATTCTTATAGCAGATTAATCACTCTGATGATTATACACATACTGTATAGACAGAATTGTACTTGCATTGTCTGGAGGCCTTTTTTATATACTACAACAGAACAACTATAATGTGCAACTGAACAGCTGCCATTAGCCTCACTTTTATCTGCAAGCAGTTACCCTTAATCTGTTGAGGGAAAATTAGCCTATCGAAGTCCAACCAAAACAAAACAAAATAGCCATTGTACATCAGATAAATCTGTCTTTTTTCTTACATATCCCTATATGACGGTATTCAATAATCAAACAATTATTTACTTTACCTTAAATGTTGTTTTGTGTAGTGCAAATCTAGCCAAGTAATTCACAAACCTAGGTGAGTTACCCACAGACAGCCCGCACGGTCAGGGAATCTGCAACTTTATGCCCAAACATGACCGCTTTGCGGGTAACCAACCCAATGCAGGACTCATGCATTGTACTTGCTGTTATGTCATCTTGTGGCCAATGTGATAAACTTGCTAACAGCAATTAAAATGTGAATTACTGTATCTTTTAAAATCTTACATTTACTTTTTAGACAAAGGAACTGTTCAGAAGGTTGTTGTTGTTCCTGCTAATGGTTCAGCAAGTGGGGAACTCATCCTGGAAGAAATGGAAGTTTTTAAGGTTTGTTATTATTTCCTAATATTAAATGCATGTTTATATAGATCTAACAGGTTGGCTGCTGAGAAAAGAGAGAGCTATGGTTAACTTGTATCTAACACTGAACCTTACAAATAAAAATGCTTCAAAAGTGTGCTGTTTTAAAACAAGCTTCGTGCTCATTTCTCAGGAAGATGTCATGACTGTATTTTACTAAAAGGTAATCTAGTCTAAACTAACAAATATGAGGAAATAGTGGCTGTCTAGTAACATTCCATTAATAAATGTCCCACATACAGTAAGTAATATGGTATTTCTTGACTGGTATGTGGCCGTTCAGCTTGTCTTTCACTAGAGAGTAATCCATCTGACATCAGAATAAAGTGATTCCATTTTAGCAGATAGTAATTAAAATGAATAAACCTGAAAAACGAATATGGCTAGAAATGCCATATTTTCTATTTCTATCCTACTTCTTTGTGAAGCTCTCAATAGACAACTTATGGAATCTGTGTAGAGTTTAGTGTTTTATAGCAACGATTTTAAAAGGTCCAAGCTGTAAGGGACATATTTTGAGTAGAACTAAGATGTACTTTCCTGATAACATGCATGTCCTCTCAAACCTGGCCCACGTGGCCAGTTCAGTGGTAGGCAAGGAATACTGATGACTTCTCATAGGTAAAAATAGATCCTGACAACCAGCTTTCCAACACACAGTACTGTTGGTAACTGTAGTTGCTTTGATGGATGTAATTATTATTTCTTTGCATTTATGAACACAATATGCCACTGACTATGTGATAAATGTCCCAAACAAACTGTCAACGTTTTGTTTATTTAACTTGATCTTAGACTGTCTAAATGGTATAGATTGAATGTCATATCTCCAGTATGCTTTAAATGCAAAGAAGTGAGTTATGTTATTCAACATAAATATTTAATACACAAAGTAAGAAATTGTTTTGAATTTTTAAGGTTTTCATTCAAAGCTCTTTTGAATTTTAGAGTCATGCTCCTATAACCTCTATGAAGATTTCTTCAAAAAAGGTAAATTTAGCTCTTTTTTAGGATGAATGTAAGTAACTGATATATTTATGTTGTATCATTGGTATATTTACATTTTTTTTGAAAAGTGCAAGAATGTGAGGACCTACCTTACAGTGAGAAAGTAATTTGTAATCTACTACTGGCTGCCTTTGTATACCATAAACAAGTGTTGCATATGTTTAATTTTGCAGTTTTCCTTAAAGGAACAGTAACATTAAAAAATGAAGGTGTTTTAAAGTAATATATAATGCAGTGTTGCCCTGCATTGGTAAAACTCTTGAGTTTGCTTCACAAACACTAATATTGTTTATATAAATAAGCTGCTGTGTAACAATGGGGGCAGCCATTGAAAGCAGAAAAAAGCAAAGATCAGTTTTACCAGTGCAGGGCAACAGTACATGATATTTTCATTACTTTAAAACACTTTCATTTTTCGGTGTTAATGTTCCTTTGAATCAACAATGATTTCTCTAACATATTCCTACATTTAATTTCTATCATAAAATACCCCTAGGATATAAATTTTTTCAATATTCTTACTAGTTTATTTTTCCCTGTAGGCTACTGTTTCCCCAGATGTCAGAGGTTTCTCAGATAGAGAAGCCTCTTTCTGTTTGCTGTCAGTGGACTGTATTCAGCTCTGACAGACAGGGGACTTTCCTGTATATGGCTGATGTCACACACAGTGCTTTCTCTACCAACAAATGGCATAGAAATCCTGTTTAAGTTCTCTTGTAAAAAATAAAACCATTGTATTGTACATAGTTTTTGTGTTATCTGCAAAGTAAACATGTGTCTTATATCCCAATTTCAACTTCAGTTGCTGCCTCAATGGCTCCATAATAACATATTATTTCAATGAATACAAATATAATTCACTTGGGGTGCCTATTGTATGGAAAAATTTGTGAAGGATCTCTACAGCACTGGATGATTGTTAAAACATGTATCTTTATTTATCCACATTAAAAGACATGCAGCATGCTCTGACTGACACGTTTCGGGTGTTTCCGCCCTTAATCACAGGCTTGATTGCCTACTATATTGCCCACCCCCACAAATTTGCTTTCCATTGTCCTTTTAGGTAGATGTACACGATTTAGTATGATCTGCCAATTCAGACTTTCATGACCAAAGTGTTCCGTTTTAGACTCTGTATGGGATCCATGAGTGGTCATACTGCACAGAAACTCTGCATGATCCAATTGTTGGTCTGATGACTATGTGGTCATATAAGCAAATTTTGTTCTCATGCTGACCTGGCTAAATAAGTGTATATAATTTGGCCCGGCTTATAAATATGCTCCCTTAAATACTGTATCTTATTAGTCATCTGATGAGCTGTGCTATCTATTTGCATCCAATTAAAGCACAGCTGAGACCTGTTTTAGCACAGCTGCAATTTATTCACGGGTTTTAAAAACTCTATGCTTTCAAAGCATTATTGACCAAGAGCTCATTATACAACAACAATATTGATAGTTTGCATTTTTTTTTTTGTTTGTTTGACATTTCTGGCCTAGACATTTCAGATTCATGATGTTGATTTTTGAGTTCCATTAACCGTTTCATTTCTAGTTTAATTTCCTTCTTTGTGCAGAGACATGCAACTAAACTGGTAAAAGGAATTGAGGATTTAAACTACGAGGGTCGATTTTCATGGTTAGGGAAGTTTTATCTGGGAAAAAACACCCTTGCAAGGAGACATGATTACATGAACATTATACAGCTGTCGGAGACTGACCATGGCATGGGTCCTGTGTAGCTGTTCTTGTTATGTTTCAACTACTATTATTTATTTAGAATGCACATAACATGATGTACACAAAATATCTGTTACTGTTGAAAAAGACAGAGTGAAATATGTGCAGTTTATTAGGTAACTGTGTCACGATTCTCTGCCTACACATGATTCTGTTCTGTCTAGCCATGCTTTAGACTGAATTAAAAGCCCACATTTTATCTCTGAATCAACCATCTCTGCATGTTGGCACTCTCTGAAAATCTTAGCAGTAGATACATTAATACTTTAACTCTTTATGCTAGGAATCATAGAATCTATTTCCTGACATGAGAGTAGCAGTGCTTTTTAGGTTGTGTGCTTCCATGTTTGAATTTGATCTGTGCTGCAAGTCATGTTATCTATCAACACAGAAACTTTGCAGTAGTAATACATTTTATTGTTTTCTAGGGATGTACTAAATATAGGATTTGGGTCCAAATTCATCTCAATCCCAGCATTTAAGCAGGATTCAGATTTAATCACATTTGAATTTGAAGTGTTAATGCAGGTTTAATCTGAAACCATTAAATTGTTCTCAAATTTGATTATATTAGGATTCTGTGTTTGGCTGAATCCAAAAATGATGGATTTGTTGCATACTTATTTTCAGTTGATCCATCATGATTTAAAACAGTTGAAACAAAACCAATTAAAAGATACAAATATTTTTGGTTATAAAATCAATATCTAACAGCTAATCTGTATTGTGTTTGCTTTACAGCAACAACTTTATGTAAGCTCAGAAGAAGGCATTACCCAATTGTCTTTACATCGCTGCCACATTTATGGTACTGCCTGTGCTGACTGTTGCCTTGCCAGGGACCCATATTGTGCCTGGGATGGAAAGTTTTGTTCCAGATTTTATCCATCAGGAAAAAGGTAGGATAATAAATGGTTGTTGGTGTCCACTATAGACAGTAACAGCTTATTATATTATGCATAGTGAATAATAAGAACATAACAATATCACTTTATTATATTGGGGGTTATTTAGTCGAGTGTTAGAGTTTTCTTTACCCTTAATGAACTTGAATTATCTCTGAACTCAAATGGTATCTAATTCAAGAAAAAACTCAAAAGGCAAAAACCTGAATGTGCGAGTTCAAGTCCCCCAACCTGTAGACACGAATTGATTGAATTTTCTGCGAAAAAAACTCAAACATGAAACATCAAGCAGGCTGTTAACCTTTTTAATAAATCTGCCACTAAGTATCATTTAAGGGTATGTTTTGCAGGATATTCATGGCTGTAGAAAAAAGTATGTTTCTGATGTTTACAGGTAAACAAGATAGAACTGCGCCCGACCCCCCAATCTCTGATGTCACAAAGGGGGTTCCATGGGTTTTGGGCTGACTCTCAGATTGCAAACACAAAAATAGGCAATAGGCCCTGGTGCAATGGCACCCCAGCACCCTTGGTAGTAACATTCTCGGGGGCCGTGGGCTGAGCTGAATTTATGTAGCAGAAAAAGGACAAATGTTTTTTCACTGGAGCGGCAAATGTACATGTTCGGATCTACACAGAAAGACTTAGACAGAGGCCTTTTACAAAGACAAATGTAGCCTGGGAAACATGTTTTGGATACAGGGATAGCACCTTGGCAGACAGAGTTTACTAGAAAAATAAACATGTTCAGAAGTTGTAGGGCTAATTTATGATCAGTTGGTGCTAAAATATGTGCACAATTGCACCCAATAAAATGGCATTCATAAATGTACATCTATATGCACTTATCTACACCAGTTCTATGTACCAGTTTACAAGTTGCACCTTATTGGTAAATCCAGTGCAATACACAGCATGCTGCAGGATCCTGGTACCAAACACCTGCCTTGACCGTGGTATGTCAACATGGTATTAAATACAGGTCTCTGTCTTTTGCCCTCAGTTGAAAGATATGTAAGGGTACACCCATGTACAGACAACTTATTGCCCCTTTACTTGCAGTTGCATCTTGTCGCAATCATTTCCTGAAGAACTAACAATGTGGATATATGATCTTGGGCACATACACGTAAATTATAGCAGGCGTGAGCATGCACACAGACGGACTCCCAATACAAGGGCTACTTAACTTGTTTACCAAACAGGCCCTGCTTTTTACATTGCACTTCTATAATATATATCATATAGATATAGTTGTGAAACAGAATCTGTAACCAGTTTAATGAACTGAAAATATTTTAATAACTTTACTATACTGTAATCTTGTTAGTTGAACCTAAAATATTTAAATATATTTTTATTGCAGTAAAATCATTTTAATGCTGTCATCCTTTTGCCTACTGGAATGTACACCTTTCTCACTCTTTTTCACAATCTTGCATGTTTTGTTTTTAAATAATTTATTGCATATTACCTTTTGCTATCACCTTGTTTTCTGCCTTCCACATGTATGGATGTACGGATGCTGGGTTTTCATTTGGAGGGGTTGAACTTGATGGACTTTGTCTTTTTTCAACCCGATTTAACTATATAACTATGTAACTTCTAGTTTGCCTTATTCACTTTCTCTCATGCTTTCTGTTGAATGTCTTCATTTTCCCATTTTCCATCCCTCTTCTCCCTTCTCGCTCCCTTATGGCCACTCTGCAGTTAAATTTCATTTTCTGATATCTTTTCCCTTTACACATATCCATTTGATATCACTTGGTGTCTTGTTTTTCACTTCAATGAGAGAAGCAGGAGTAATGTGTGACATATACATTTGGAGGAAAAGAGGAGTTTCAAAGAGATTCTAAAATTCTAATTAATGACATTTTCTTTTTAATTTACACCAAAATTCATAGGAGAAGTCGAAGACAAGATGTGAAGCATGGAAACCCAGTTACCCAGTGTCGTGGATTTAATTTAAAAGGTATGGTATCATATCCAAAAATGTCAGGAAACTATCTACCCCAGAAGTGGGGTTTGTTGATGTCCTATTTAACATTGCACTCCGTAGATTGCATTCATTTATTTTAACTATTTAACCTTTAAAATGCATGCAGCACTAAATGCTGGACTCCACTGCACCCATCAAACCCATTAATCCCATATTCCAGTTTTCTGATATATATATATATATATATATATATATATATATATATATATATATATATATATATATATATATATCTCCATCCATCCATCCATCCATCCATCCAAAGAAGATCAGCTCTCTCAGGGCTTAAAAATATGAAAAAGGTTTTATTGAAAATAACACAGCATAGGACTGGTTGGAGATAGATAGATAGATAGATAGATACATTCCAGTTTTCTGAGAATATATATATTAAGACTACCAGATTTAGCCTTGAATGTAATAGTTATGTCACATGTATGTTTTTGAACTGTTAAATTATATTTGGCTCTGGCAATAAAAGTATTTGTATCCTCAGAATTCCAGTAAGGAGTTTTAAGTTACACTAGTAGAAACTTTATGGGGATGCTAAAAGTTTGCATGCATGAGAGAGTATAGATATTTCCTGCTGTAAGAACATGTCAGGGAACTAGAATATCAAGGGGGTCCTTAATTTACAGAAGTAGTGCATTTAAATTCAGTGAAATGCACTTCAGACACAGGGCAAATAGTAGAAAGCCAGTGAATAAGCCAAAGTTAGAAAATACATGATGGGATGGCAAGAGTATATATTAGGCATCAAGGGGCACATTACCAAGAACTGAGAGCAACATACTTTAGCTTTTATTGTTTTTTAAATTTTTGTGATGCCAGATTATAAATTAGTTCTGCATGATTCACTTAATAAGGCAGATGTAAACTCTATGCCATTACTAATTAATATACTTTGTTAGCATTATTACTCCATTTAGATAAAAGAAATGAAACAGCTGCGCAAATGTGATTTATTTTGCCTGGCTGCAGGGTAATAATTGGTAGTTTTAATCATCTGAGGTATGGCACTTAAATCACCTACATCATACTTAAGTGTTTATTCTTGATTTTCCAGACCTGCTATGGGAAGGAATTTTGGTGCATTTTGTCACCACAACAAAATATGGGCAACAAAATTCCCATCTCTCATTGCCTTAATAGTAATCCTTGCAGCTGAAAGAAATACATAAATAAACTTTAATTATAGCACAGTGCTAAAACAAGCAAAACATTATCAGAGTTAAAGGGGATGTCCTTGCAAGTAATTCCAGAATATAGTATTTAAAAATATTCAATGGTCTTTTGTAAAGGGAATTGCTATTTATGGGCGTAACTACAGAGGAAGCAGACCCTGCTGTAGGGGGGGGGATTTATAGGGGGCCACATGAGACCCTATTTAACAAGCAATTTCAACATATATTGGTAAAACAGGACAACTGCTGGATATATCTAATATAGGTAAATCTAAAACAACTGGACTTGCTGAGTAATCATTGAAGACGTTTCACTACTCATCCGAGCAGCTTCTTCAGTTCAACTGACTGGTGTGGGAAGTTCTCGACATATAAACTCTTCCACTAATCCAATCACAATGGCCCATTGTAACTCTTCAAAGAGGTGACATCTGAAATTTACAGAGCTGTCGATTCTGTGTAGTTACTGTAATAGAATTACTCAGCAAGTCCAGTTGAAAATCTTCATAGTCTAACTGCTGGATATGTTTCTACTTTCTTTACACCCTGCTGAAAGTAATCAAACCTACCATTCTTTATGGCAGAGGTTGAAAGGGCAAGTATAGCCTGAAGATGAATATGGCTAGCAATGCTGTATTTTTTAAAATTAATTTACCATACCAGCAGCAGAGGTTCAGAAGCACTGTAATTAAACAATGCTGGTCTTTACAGTTGTCCACAGGGGTTCCCCATCTTGGTTACCGGTTAGCCATGCTTTCAATGTCATTGACACTGCACATTGTTTGTGTCCTCTCGGTAGTTGTTAAGAACCTAAGCCCTGGGGTTGTCAAAAAACTTCAAGAAACTTCAATCATACAAGCTGATGCTAGGTTTTTCAATTCTGAAGTAGAATGTATTGGTTTCTGAGATGTCATGTAATGTGAATTTACTATAAAGAAACCTTGTATTGTCACTATTATATTCTAAATATACAGTATATTTAGATATACCATTTCTATTATATATTGAGTCAGTAACCAAGCAACTGAAAGCATGTGTCGTCATCATCAGAAGAGCTAATGGGGAACTAAAGAGGAATTTTCAGATTTTTACAGCTTAAGGGCTGTGGTCAGTGTGGGCTGGTAAAGAATTCTGAGACAATATTTGTAGCATTTCTAACCCATGTCTTTGTAAAGGAAAGCCCTGGAGTTATAAACGCAGAGGCTGCATGACAAGTGATCCGAATGACCAGCAGCCAGATTACACTGGTTTAAATTTAAAGATTGGCAGAATCAGATGTAGCTGTGATTGGGTTAAAATGAATGAGTTATGGCAGGAAAAAGCAGCGGGGGGGGGGCGAGAAAGACAGGGATATGATGTCAGGGGAAGAAGCAGTTCATTTCCTTATCTTCTGAGCAGGTCCTTCTTTTTTTGCATATTTTGTTAAATGTCAGGAGCTTCTCTTCTTTATGTTCTCATATTATCTATTAATAACTGGATGTGGATGTATTCCTGCATATACTGTTATATTGTGGTTTCAGTACTGTTATACAAAATAAACAATGTTATTATTCATGTTAAATGAATGTCAAATGCTTGATCCATTAGGGTCAGGAAGGATTGTTTTCCCTCTTGAGGCATATTTGGCAGTGTCTTCAGGCTGGGTTTTTTGCATACAGTGAATATATGATAATGTATTTTATGTTTTATTTGTCACAGCAGCAGTAGGACCTTGCCAGAGTACTGCACAGGTAAATTTAGAAGAGGGAAAAAGGAGGTTCTCTCCTGTGACTGCACAGTGGGTTGATTGATACAGACGCTACTACTACTTGTGCTAGGTGACAGCCTGCTTGGATTTCCTATCATCGACACACTCCAGGGCTGCTGACCTTCTCTCATGGTGGGAGATGCAGCTCCTGCTTGTAGCAGAGTTTGGGGCCATTCTCTCTGTAGGTAGAGGCAGCCTAATACTGCAAGCTGGCAAGGTCCTATTTATTTGATAAAATGTTAATAAATGCTGTGGCCATTTTACACCATTTCTGGCTACTGGTGTTTCATTATGGTATGTAACAATGGTGTTCAATGGGAAGGCTGAAGGCAAGGGTCAGTTGAGGAGTCCCCTTGTCATGCTTTTAGAATCAGAGAAGCTTGTATCTGTAAGGCTGATTTTTATTTACGGCACTTCTCCTGGTGTTCATTGATAACTTGTTTTGCCAAAATCTTGTTTCAAACCCCAAACTTTAATATGAAGCTGATCTGATTTTTGATGTTATAATAATATCTTCATTGCTGGGACAGTTTTCCTCTAGATACTGGAACTTTGTAGTTGTGCCTCCATCTAGCCCAGTCAAGTTATTCTTCTCGTCTCTCAGCAAAATGACTTTGTACAGAGCTTGCTTTGTGTATGGGGGTATTATGAATACCTTATGCATTTGGCAGGTAGTTATCCTGGCATTCACTAAACTAGGATCGCATCTGTTAGTCAGCTAGATGTAAATTCCTGTATGATCCTTCACATTAGTGAACCCATTTTCACTTTTCCAGTGTCATAAATTTTTACACCTCTCATGCCAGCAACCTGGCATTGAATATGATGATGAAGTATTTATGTATGGCTGCTCACCAATAACAAAGGCTATGGTTTCCATGAATTGTATTTGTGCTGATGTTATTGTTAAAACTAAAGGCATGCAATGAAGAAAGGGCTGTCCAGATAATTATGACCACATAAGTATTCCAATAAGTTTGGCTGTATAGGGTATCTTGCAAATTGGCCCATGTGCCAGCTTAAAAAGCATTTTAACATGGCAATAAGACAATTATTGCGGTTTAGATATTTTAAAAAAACAAATAGATATATAGTGAGAATAATGTGTATTATTGAATCATATTATGTCAAGTGCTAGTTGTACTGATAAATACAATGATCAAGACAAACCAATAATAATTCATTGAAATGTATTACAGCAGAATACTATATAGAAATCATTGGAACATTTGTGTAGATCAGCGTGGTGTCATGACTTTGTTCCAGATTTTCTTCTGTTGATTTTTAATATGTGCTTTTGTGATTTAACAGCTAGAACTACTTTCAGGTTCAGTATAAGAGTGATATATAAGGTTACACATTTATAGCTTGCCCAGTAATGTTTTGGAATAAGAACAAATAATCCCTCAGACCACATAGTCTTAACATGCTGCGGAAATTCCTATAACCAATATCCTTGGCATTTTACTTTATATTTAATTTTTCCAGGCTCCATTCATCACTTAGTAACAGTTGATTTTGTAATCATGGGTTCTCTAGCTAATGATGGCTTTAAACATATGATGGTGCTTCCTCAACATATGTACCGTGTAGATGCATGTACAGTATGTATATGATGCCTTGCTAGACATTTCAACATCCATTTTTTTTCCTATTTAGGATATAGGAACACTGCAGAAATGATTCAGTATGGGGTTAGAAACAATACAACTTTCCTGGAGTGCATTGCTAAGTCTCCACAGGCTTCTGTCAAGTGGCTGCTGCAGAAAGATAATGATCGGAGGAAAGAGGTGAGTTGTAGCACCAAATTCACTTCAAATTCACATGTTTATATACAGGCAACAATGTTTCTTATGTTTTGTATCTTGAAGCTCTGCAAGTATATGATATATAAATGTTTTTTAGCAGACAAGGTTCTGTACGGAAATCCAAATTACCGAAAGATCCCTTATCCAGAAAACCCCAGGTCCTGAGTATTCTGGATAACAGGTCCCATACTTGGATTACATATCTCCACACACAATATACCAAAAAGCTTCCAAGTTACATATCAATAAGATGAATTAAAAAAATGCCATTCTTATTTAGGGCATTTTATCCTGTTCTGCTTCATGTAGAGAAATACAATAGTAAATTAGGTTAGAGTTTTTATACACAGAGGCGTAACTAGAGGGGGGCAGGCCCTGGCGCGGGACGTGCAGCCGGGCCCCGCCCCCTCCGTACGGCCAGAAACGGACGCAAAACTGAGTGGTGCGCGAGCTGCCGGGGGGCACTGAGGGGGTGCGGGCCCTGGCCCGCTCGCACCCCCTGCTCTCCCGGTAGTTCCGCCACTGCTTATACAGTTAGGCTGCTTCTATGCAGAAAGAGGAGCAAATAGTATTGTTTCATTCAGCTATAGCAGTGCTGTATCAGATGTATGCTGAAAGCTTCACAAATTGATGGAAAAAGTAACTAATAGTTGTCATGTTTAAAACACACTGGGAGTTTTTAATTAGGAACTGCTAAACATTCAAACGTTTGCGAATTGAATCACAGTGTTGTTTATTCCTATTTTAGCAACATTTTAAAATGAGGATACACTTAATCTGTAAATAATCATTTATCATACAATTTCTGGGACATTAAAGGGCACCCAGCGCAGTACAGGCTGAAAGACACTTGTACAAGTCTCCGTTAAAAGCAAAAGAAAACAACTGCCGGATGATATCATTACAGTCGGCTTTGAAGATCTTTGTTCGTCAGTTGGAAACCCATTTGTATGAGCCAGATGTTAATAAAATGATGTCAGTCTGTGCTAGCAGCCAGTGCACTTGAAGCCAAAAAAAGCTCTTGAGTCTGTTCTTTACGTCAGGTGCTGGTGTCATTAGAGTTCACTTTCTAAAATTGACGCAGAAGGAAATTTCACATCATTTTGCCTTTATTGTAAATTAGTACTCATTACACTGGTCTATTTCTTTAAAAAAGAAATGATATGGGGTTCATTAAGTGAATGCTTTACATTGGCTTAGGGCTTGAAGAAGCATCCAGTTTACATTTAGTGCACTCAATTCATAACTAGATAAAGCCCTACCAAGTATATTGCGGTTCTCATATGCTACTTACTAATTCAACAGACAGAAATGTTTAGCTTCTCCTTGTACCTGATTGATTTGCAGTTTTTGGCAGCTCCTTAAACTGCTTACAAAAGCATATGGATATCTGACAAATGCCTCACTACAATCACATATGTAAGCCTAAAAATAAAGTGTCTGAGATCTGGTTTATTAATTTCTGTATTTGGCTTTCCTTATCCATTTGCCTTTGTGAGGATAATCATATTTTGTAGTTATATTGGCATGATTGCATTTTTTTTGTTTAATACTTTTATTGCCCCAGATACCTTATTTCCTTTCTTCTAAAATATATTTTTGAAACAAAGACCCTCCTTGTTAATGATTCTAAACATTTTGGAATTGCAGACTGTTCCAGCTTGCCTTAAATCATCAACTATACTTTCTGCCTAGACAATACCAGCATCGTCTGGAAATGAGACCTCAGAGTGCCAAATGTTAGATCAAACTCAAATGTACTTTGCAGAAAAAGATCTAAAGTTCATTCTAAGATTCAGAACGTGCCAGATAAAAGCCATACTTGATAAAGCCTTGTGTCAGAAATAAAAGCACAATGGTGCCTTTGTTTAGGTCAGTCTACAATGCATAAAATATATGGCTGTGCTCTTTTCAGTACTTATAAATTATATTGTTATTCTGCTTTATACAGTATTCTCATTCTCTATTAAAGGAGTTTTCTTTATGTGATACAGAATTGTTAATTTGCAGTTTGTTTATTAAAAGTATTGGTTCAGTTGAGAACATTCTGCAGACTTTTTTCACTGAGGATTATGTTGCGAATTTGAAACAAATAAGCAGTTTTTTAAGGTAGTAGAAAATTTGTAACTTTTCAAGCAACCTTTTCTCCACCACAGATTCTAGACACCTAAACTTTGCACCTTTTTATTGTACTATGTGCTGTCATTTTTGGAAATGATGGCATTTTTTAGAATGAAGTGCTGTTTGTTTTTTTGCTTTGTATGAGTAACACATTTAGGAGTGTTGTCTGTCTTTGATTTTTTTTTACAGTATCCACTGTGGATATTTGTTTTTCAGGGTAATAATGGTGGTACTTGGGAAAGTAGGGACTGGTTCTTAATCTCTTATTCCTTATCAATTACAGGTGAAATTAAATGAAAGGATCATTGCTACTGGTCAAGGACTCCTTATTCGCTCTGTCCAGGAAATGGATGAAGGTCTCTATCATTGTGTTGCTACAGAAAACACCTTCAAGCAGACAATAGCGAAGGTTAATTTGAAAGTTCTAGAGCCAGAGCTAGTCACGTTCATGACTGACAAGTCTCAGTGGCTTTGGGCCAGCACTTTGAGTGGAATGCAGTTCCATCCAAAAGATCTCACAGGTGCATTTAGTCATTCGGAAATGCAAATAATTAACCAGTACTGCAAAGAGAGTCGGCAGAAAACACGTCAAGAAGCAGAAAGTCAGAAAATGAGAGGGGACTATAGCAAGTTAAAGGTTCTTTTGAACACCAGAAAAAGTAGAAATCGAAGAAATCATTTCCCTGGATCATAGGCCTGCAAGTTTCCCTGTTTATGGCGATACTATATTTTTGTTCTTTACAACTGTTGTAAGTGAAAATACTTAAACTATGGGATATTTATAAGCACAACATCTATTGAATAAACATCTCAGACTGTCCTTTTAACACCTACAGTAATTTGCATGGCCCTAAAGCATCCAACGCCATACCGATTCCTTAACCTTATTTATTAGATTGCATTTCAGGTAGAAAATAAAGTGAATTTTCAGTATTTTTGTCTGAATGCACACTTATGGTCTTTGTTTTGTTTACAGATCTAACTGTAAATCATAGGGTTCAGCCGTTGCATTGGGGTTGTTTAGAAACCAGTCATTTGTTAAACAAAAATAAGAAAGTAACATCAAAATTGCTGTCATAAATTATATTACCATTATTTGAGTAACATTTTGTCTAGGTTGGTACATTATTAAATGGATTGGAATGAATAGCAATGTTGGAATCTGGCAAGCACTACTGGTTATCAGTTGGCTGGAACATGGCTGAAAATATGGCTGTTAAGTTAAGCACCTGGTTGAAATTAAGGGGCAGATTTATCATGGGTCAAATTTTGAGTTGATGGGAGTTATTTCAAACTCCACCAAATTACTCCAAACTGTTACTTGGAGGTCCCCCATAGGCTAAAACAGCAATTCGGCAGGTTTTTTTAAAGAGACAGTTCATGATAAATTTCGATATTTAAAATGATTTTTTTTCAAATTCGAATTTGGACTATTCCCTAGTCGAAGTACACTAAAATAACCTCGAAATTCAAATATAAAAATGAGATTTTCCAATTCGACCCTTGATAAATCTGTAAAGTGTGAGGATCTAGAAAGTTTTTTTTCATAGTCTTAACCATTTTTAATCTGTAGAATTTACCAAAGTATATTATTTATGGCATAATTTTATAAAACATAAATGTATTATTTGTTCTCAAACTGTGCTCACAGCACCATTATTTGACTTAATGCATCTTACCTTTTTATACATTTCACTATATACAGTAGTGTTGCTTTTGTGTAGCAAAGGCAGTATTTCAAAGGGAGCAATATGTGTTTTGTTTTGGGATGTAACACCTTTCCCTCTCACTCACCATTTCTATTCACATATTTGTGAAAAGAAAAAAACAGAAGTGCAGTGCAGGACCAGCAGCTGGTAGGCAAATAATCAGTAAGCCAATCAGTGCGGCTCAGCGAGCTGCTTCTATGTAGAAGATATTCACATTTTAAGAACCACTGATTAAACCAAGACCACAGTGCATCCACCTATTTTAAAATCATACTAAAATAATGCAATTTGTGGGGGTTCTGTTTCATAAAATTTCAAAGTCATAATGTGTATTTGATAGATGGGGTAGACTTTAATCGTGACTTTGGTGCACATAACATACAATTCAAATGTGCCAGATGCTTCAATTAAACTTTATCCATTTGTTCATAAAATATCCAAATCCTATAACATACTCATTTTAATGCACTGTCTTTGTTTTCATATATCCAGCTTTTCTACTTAAGTATTTTTTTTTACAGAACCCAAGTTACCTTCATGCACAAATAAAATACACTGTGTCTATATTCTAATGCCAGTTGAACTGAAAAGTCCTGGCTTTTAGTTGCTACATAGTGGAGCAGACCTGCTGGCTTTCTGAGTAATATTTTTAGAATCTTTATATTAAATCATCTTGTAGCTAACTCAGCCCTAGGGGCTCTACAAAGTCTTTAAAGTTTTTTTCCAAATGTTAACATTGAACGTACACTAATCAAATACAGTGCCGACACAGTGTGACGGTGCATGAATAATATCTCCCTGGCTATCAATGCATACCGCTTCTGTATAAATGAACTGTAGCAGCTGCTAATGTTGTATACAGTAGACTATAAACACAGACCATGTATGTTCATGCTGCACTTGGGAAACAAATTACTGTAGATTTGTTCAGAGTATGAATGTTGATTAGACTTTTATATTTTGCTGACTTTATGCACACATTTTTACAAATGTATACACTGAAAGCATTTAGCAGCAATATTTCATCGAACCTCTTCTATACTTCATACTTAATGCACTATGATGGCATTTGTAGACATAACAGAAGCGTAATGGTTATAGCTGTGTGTGTTCAATATGTCCACCAGCCTGTTTTAATATGACTACAGCATTCATTCTAGTAATACAATGGGGATTTATATTGTTTTTCCTTTTCTGAAACCTATTTTGGTTCATTGGATCCATATGAGTTTGATTTTGAAAATTTTTGGATCTACAGTTTTGAACTGGGACAAATTTGATTGATAGTGATGGTAGAACCAACCAATCTAACTGCCATCTATAGATGCAAACTATATAATATAACTATAAATTGAACAGAAGGGGCAAAACCCCTGTTTTAATCACATTCTGGCTACATCAGCTTTATTGGGTAAAATGATGCTTTCATAAATGACCTTTAGCTACTAATGTAGATTTTTGTATTGAACTGGATTTAGGATAAGTTAATACCTGTAAAGCACAAATTGTCTGTGCATCCAGTTCTAATGTAAGATGCAAGCTATCGCTAAACCTTTTTAAAGGAGAACTAAAGCATAACTAAAGAAGTAGGCTAGACATATTGTACATTGTGTTTTGGGATTCTGTACCAACCCAAGGCAACCACATCCCTTTAGCAGTAAAGATCTGTGCCTCTAAAGATGCCCCAGTAGCTCCTCATCTTCTTTCTGCTGATTACCTGAATAAAAAATTTTTTACTTCCTTGTTTTGTGACAAAAAGTCACGAGATTTCCCTCCCTGCCTCTAATTTGCATATGCAAATACCCGGCAGAAAGATTAGCCCGAACTGAATCCTGGATTCGGTGCATCCCTAATTTTTAGGGTTTAGTTCTCCTTTAAAAAAATGCCAATTTGCTAAGCAAATTTATATCTTCGTTACTTTCTGTGATCTAATGATATTTGCTATTCTTGGCAATTCCCAAAAAGTCTGTATAAAGAATTAGTACACCGGACAGTAACAACTGGGTTAAGGAGTGAGTTTAAAAGGAGCTACTATAAAGTTTATTTATTTGTATTTATTCAGTATTTCTTCTACAGGTACTCAAAATAAAATATGTTACATGTATGTATGTTTGGGACCTGGTGTATTCCATAGTCTGGAACACCATCTTAAGTCTACTAAAAAAATAAACAAATCCAATAATGTTTCTTAATAATCAGTTTTGCCACCAATATAAACATATACAGCTTAGTTACTATCAAGTACAAGATACCATTTAATTATTACAGAGAAAAAGGAAATCGTTAAAAAAAAATATTTGGTTATAATGGGCTCTATGGGAGATGGCCTCCCCGTAATTTGTAGCTTCATGGAAATTCGATTTTGAGATAAGAGATCCTATACCAGAATATTCTACAAATGATACTGTGGGTTATTTTTATCACAGTGTATGGTTGGCAGGTTTGTAAGATTTGTAAAAGAGTTTAACATCATTAAACCCTGCCATTGTCATGCTGAATTCAGTTTAATGGCCGTGTATAATTCTATTACCATCCATTTCTATGTGCTCATATTTAGCCTTTCCTCTTGCCCAACAGGCTATGCCCTGTATGCTGAACAATTGCCTTAATATTGAGTGGGAACTGTTAGAAGTTTGTCATGGGAAATTTTGGTACTGTAATAGCTCTGCTCAATATTTCGACATATATTTAGACAAATATCCTTTGCATATTTGCCTTGATATGTATCAGAAAACACTGTCACATCACATTACACTTTGACGTGTGATATCCACTTTAATGTTCGTAATGCAGGTGTCATTTCTTTTATATTATGTAGAAATGTTAGGCACCCCAAGTGATTGTATTGACTTACCTGAAACCCTGGGCCAGTGCTCCTATCAGCAGAAAACTACACCGGCCCGGGGTTATACCAGTGAGTACCGCAGAGCGATCCTCTTCCTTCTCCTTCTTTCTTCAAATTTCCTGGGGCAGATGCATGCGCAGTAGAACGAAAACCGAACTTTAACTAAAAAGTCGGCTATTTCGTTCAACTGTGCATGCATCTGCCCGGGAAATTTGAAGAAAGAAAGGAAGACGGAAGTGGATCGCTCTGTGGTGCTCACTGGTATAACCCCAGGCCAGCGCAGTTTTCTGCTGATACAGTTTCCGGTACAGTTTTCTGCTTATAGAAGCACTGGCCCAGGGTGTCAGGTAAGTAAATACAATCACTTGGGTGCCTAACATTTGGCACCCCCAAGTGCACCAAGCCTTTCTTTCTCCTTTAAAATTGGAGTAATAATTAAAATATATATTTGACTGATGCAAACATTTGCATTACAATCAATAGCTTATTTACATTGTATTTGTCACCTTAACAGCAGTTTTTTAAGATTTCTTCATTATGAGACCCACAAGGCATATTTTTTATTTGATGGCAAGTGTCATTTCCTCTAGAAAAAGGGGGAAAAGAAGCACACCATACTTCAGCTTCTGCCTTCAAAGCATTTTATTGCAGCAGAGATGTGGCACAAGCTTTCAGGGCCAACTCCTTCCTCAGGTGCATTACACACTTAGTGAACACATAGCATTAACTACGCTTCAACCCCATGTGATTGGCCATTTTTTCAGTTAACCAATTGGGACTTCCATGCTGATTAATGATGGACATGTTTGGAACTTTGTATAAATTGCTGGTGAAGGGTTAACTGAAAAAATGAGAAAGGAGGCACCGCTTGCACACCCTGGCCTACCAGCCCGATCGCCTGGTGCACGGTGATGGAGGGATTGGCACCCTCTTAGTACAATACAAGGAAATATTCACTGGCACTCGAAGGTAGGTGCAAGCAGGGTCAAGCCCTTGCGTTTTTATTAAGCAGAAAGGTGCTGCATTGCAATGGCCAGTCACATGGGGTTGAAGGGTAGTTAATGCTATGTGTTCACTAAGTGTGTAATGCACCTAAGGAAGGGGTTGTCCCTGAAATCTTGTGCCACATCTCTGCTGCAATAAAATGCTTTGAAGGCAGAAGCCAAAGTATGGTGTGCTTCTTTTTCCCCTTTTTCAAGAGATTACTGCGTTGGTTTTAAAGCAGCCTGGGATTGAATGCACTCTATAAATGTATAAGTAAGTGGTGTGCCGAAGACAAACTGTTTGTGGACTATAAGTGTCATTTCCTCCCATCATCATCTGGCATCAATCCCTCTCATATCAACACTTATGCTTGCAAATACTTATTGCACTGACTCACAGGCTCCATTGAAGGCCGTAGCTCCACATTAATTGTTGTTCTAAAGAACACTGTGCACCGTGTCTTTATACTAAATCTGCTCATAGATTTTATGCTAAACCAGTCATTGCACAGGTACATGGCTTTGTAGATGGATTAGCATTAAAATGTTTACTATTCTCTATGCCAAATACTACACAGACATTCACCCAGTGCATATTCATGGTATTCTTATATTTTGGCCATAGACTGTTTCTCTTGTTTGTTGGAGAAACGTAACTTTTGTTTTAATAAATGTGTAAAATACATTGAATTTGTTGCTATTATAACTTAGAATGTAATAAAAATAGGGTTTTTTGCTATTTAATTTGTTTTTCTTGTGATTTTATAAACAAAAGACTTTGTAAATATCTATATATATTATTGTTTTAATAAATGAAACTATTTCCATTGAGAATAGTACAGCTAACACATATTTATCCTGCTATTTTATGTTGTTTATGTTGTATGTTTTAAATTTGTTGGCATTGATTCAGAAGCATTTGGTGCATATTTTAATGGACAGCTCGATGAAACTGTTGTTACAGTGAATATTCTCTTTAAAGACCAATGAGTCAGTGGGACAAGGTATTTAACTATGATAACATTTACTCGCTTAGACAAATTGTTTCATAACCGTCTGACTTTTCTAAGGCACACTTCTTATTTTGTTATGTTGAATTTGTTCTATCACTTCTGTTTCTGATTTCATTAGTCTTTTGAAATAAAAGATGTTAGAAAAGCTAATAGTGACATGTTTTTAAAGAGAGTTTGCTGGAAGCAATTTACACCATTGGAAATGTTCCTTGTATTAAAAAACAATACATAATTTTTTGCCTTTTATTGAATGTCTTCACTGAACAAGTCAACCACATTGTGTGTAGGAGTTTTCTGGGTTTTCTGCCTTTTAGTGTTAAAATAGAAGCTAGCTCTGTTCTGCTAAAGTACGTCACTAATAGGAATTTGTAATCTGTGAGTGTACCCTATAAGTGTTGTTTTTCTCTTAAAATGGCATTAAAGTACACCATACATTGTATCCTGCATATTTATAAAACTGTATAGTGATTTTATGTGTATGACTAACCTAGAATAAAATTGACTTTTTCCACCATGTTTTTTAGAATTTGACCGATTGGTACATATTTATCAGAGGGTGATCAGAGGTGACCACAGTCCAACAGAGGGACATTCTGCAACTCTCAATTCATTTCTATGGGACTTTCAGGGGCATATTGATACATTGGTTAACATGAGAGTACACCCTTTAATAAATAGACTCCAAATATCGCATACAAATGAGTAGAGAGCAGAGAGGAAGAACTTCTATCTGGAGGACTGCAGTGACCTATGTTTCCCCTTTCAGAAATATTCTTCATTGACATGATGGAAAACACCCTGTTTGAGGTAGGGCAAAATATTGGCAAGAATTGTGGAATTACACTGCCCTAAAAAGCCATAAGTAATGAAAGTCATACATACCTTTTATTCAGTCTACCAATAGGCTCTGCAAGTCAATAGCTTTAATATCAGTTATCAGCAGGGCCGCCATCAGGGGGGGGACAAGTGGCCCGGGCCTGAAGAGGGGAACGGCAGTGCTGCATTTTTGAAAGAGCCGGGCCCCCCTTAAGAGCGCCCGAGCCGTGCGCCCATTTCGCAGGTTGCGGAAGTGCCGAACAGCCGAAGCTGAAGTGGCTAAAAGACCCAAAGTCACGAAAACATCTGAAATTGAAGTCCTGAAGTGGCAAAAAAACCCAAATTCATGAAAACAGCCGAAATTAAAGTCCTGAAGCGGCGAAAAGACCCGAAGTCACGAAAGGAGGCGAAGTTGAAGTACTGAAGCCTTGAGTTCAATTCTACTGTGGTTTTTTTTATCCCCTGGCCACCAATGTATTATTTTAATATTCTATAGGCCCCTGCCACCAATGTTTTTTTAGGGGCTCCAATTTTTTTGTAGCTTGTAAGGGGGGTCAACATTTTTTGGGGCCCCAATTTTTTTTAACTTATAAGGGGGCCCTGACCATCAATAGCTTTTTATAACTTGTGTGTGGGAGGTGGTTACTTTTTTATCACTGATGTGGCCTTTTAACTGTGATGTGGAGTGGTCGGGATATGGGGTGGGGCTTGGTCGTCAGTGTGGGGCCCAGGGGCCCCAAAAATTTTGTTGTACGGGGCCACGTGATTTCTAATTGGGGGGGTTATCAGCAAGCAGGAACACTAAACACTGTTGTTGAGAAGATGTGAAGTACATTATGCCCCACTATTCATACCTTACGTCTACTAGAAAATCATGTAAACATTAAATAAACCCAATAGACTGGGTTTGCTTCCAATAAGGATTAATTATATCTTAGTTGGGATCAAGTACAAGGTACTAGTTTATTATTACAGAGAAAAAGGAAATCATTTTTTAAAAATTTGGATTATTTGGATAAAATGGCATCTATGGGAGACGGCCTTTCCATTATTTGGAGCTTTCTGGATAACGGGTTTCCGGATTATGGGTCCAATACCTGTACTTTATAGTATAGCCATGGGCCTGTTGTATTTGTATATGTTATTTCTATAAAATATGTAAATAAATGAATGTGGCAGCATAGTTGAAGTTATCAGAGCAACAGAATGGACATTGAATATGATAATGATCACCGTTAAACTCCAATCAAGGTAAGAGACGCTTAATTCTATTGAATCCTGCTATTAGTTACATTCATTATTATTTTGACACTAATTAGAAAGCTGCACATTTCCCATATAATGCCTGTATGAGGGTTTCTGTAACATCCAGAGTGAGCAAGCCAGTTCAACTTTCAGATAACATTTTCATGAGATTTCTATATTGCTTTATTACAAAGAATTCACAGAAATATTTCTGACCTAGCAAAATGATGTATCTGTTTATGCTGCTTTTAGGCTAGAGAAAACATGGTGTATTGAGGGTTTGCAAGGGAGTAGAATGCACAAAAGGCCGTCCATATGGTTTTGTCACTGGCCTTGCTGTATAGAGAACCTTATGGTGAAGATGTAATAATGATTTATAAAAGATGTTTTATTATTTTACTATTTTAGCATGATCTCATAGAAAGAATAGAATGGAAGCTAATTTTAGTTCCAAAGCTTCCTTTTCTAAAGACATCTATCCGCTACTAACTAGTATTCTTTTAACTATAACAAAGCCAAGGAGAAACCTGAGCTCTTTTGTTAAACAAAAATAGAAGGACAATTATGCACCAGAGGAAGCACAGACCAATACACCAATACAAATCATAGTAGGCGGATTCCAAGAAGCCTGAATTGAAACAAGTAAACAATGAGTAGTTAGGTAATGCCAAACCAACAAGCAGTTGACAGCCTCCTACCAGTATAACCACTAACCACATTTGAGCATTGCATCCGCCCAAATTACTGTTCTCGTCTTGGAATAAACTTCATTCCTTTCCTGATATATAATTTTTTCACCCTAGGGTTTTACATTCCATTTATGATTTGGGTTCAAAAATTGACCCAAACCTCACAATGATTTGAATTTGGAAATGGCAAGAAGATGGTGTATGATAAAACATTCAGCTTTCACAATGGAAATCTTGTTTATTTTAAAAACTCTCCTTAAAGTTCTATTATGTGATGCCAAAATAATTTCATATTTAACCACATTGATGAGTCATTTTAAAGTTATAGCTAACAAAATGCTATCTGTGGCTTGCACATTATCTTTCATATCTTCAGCCTGATGTCATCCTACTACAGCGCGTAAACCTTCATAGTAACAGAAAATAAAATGTTCTTATCTTTGCAGATTTTTTTCTAATCATCTGTTATCAACCCCTTTTATCAGATAAATTGGAATGCATTGGAGAAATAAAAATGTGTTGCTGGATATATTGGTCAGTAATGCTTTCAACTAAATTAACTCTTTCTGGCTACTGACATACAGAACACACAGCACTGCCCCAGATATACAATAACATGCATACTGTTACTGTAACCTTTTTTTTTTGCTCCTTAATGTTTTTTTTTTGCTCCTAAAATGCACTGTATTACAAATGATTGTCGGTTAAAGTGAGTTTTATTGTACTTGAGTTATACTTAAAGGAATTCTTCAGTGTAAAAATAAAAACTGAATAGATCGGCTGTTCAAAATAAAACATGTTTCTAATATAGTTAGTTAGCCAAAAATGTAATGTATAAAGGCTGGAGTGACTGGATGTCTAACATAATAGTCAGACCACAACTTCCTGCTTTTCAGCTCTATAACTCTGAGTTAGTCAGTGACTTGAAGGGGGGCCACATGGTACATTTCTGTTCAGTGAGTTTGCAATTGATCCTCAGCATTCAGCTCAGATTCAAAAGCAACAAATATGACCCATGTGGCCCCTCCTCAAGTCTCTGATTGGTTACTGCCTGTGGAAAGCAAGAGAGCTAAAAAGCAGGTAGTGTTCTGGCTATTATGTTAGATATCCAGTCACTCCAGCCTTTATACATTACATTTTTGGCTAACTAACTATATTAGAAACATGTTTTATTTTGCACAGCCTATCTATTTACCAAGTTTTTATTTTTATACTGAACATTTCCTTGCTTGCTAGCTTGCTTGTTCATCAGAATAATCACAAGGGTACATTTATTAACAATTTTGGACTGAATCTTGGAAATTGCAACAAACAATTGCAGCTGTATCTATTTTCACAATCATGTTTTTCAAATCAGATTTATTTTACAAAATTTCAAAACCAAAAATGATACCTAAAACTGCCCGTGTCACTCCAAAATGCAGTTGGATTCAGCATTTAAGCCAGTTGATAATCTATTTTTACACCAGCCATAATTTCTTAGCTTGCTTGAAAAAATTGTAAAACATGCAGAGTGAGCCACTTTCAGACACAGGTTGGTTAAAGGGGATATCTACCCAAACACTGTTGTTTAGTAGCTTTCCACCATAAATCCATTACAAAGTGTAAGTGGTATACAGTATTAAGTTGTTTTTAGATGTAACTGATATTAAAAGCCATTATATATCTGGTTCTTGATGTTCTCTGTAAGTGGTGCTGTATAAGACTGGAGAAGTTTGAAGGTAAAGTTGCAACACAAAGAGCTGCCATGTAATGTGCAGGATTCTGTAAATTTTAGAACAGTGAAACCACCTGCTGCAAGAACAGTGATAACTGAGGGTTCCTATTTGAACATGTGGTGGTAGCAATTATCATTAAAATTCCGCAGATTGACACATCACATTCCTAAACTATCCCTGCCTGACAGCACCATTCAAAACATTGGGAACATGCAGGAGGCAGGGAAGGACCACCATGATTCTAACTGAGAGGAATAGAGCAGTGGGATGGTACCATAATAACACTAAACATGGCTTCAGAGCTGTGTCTGCATTGTTGATGAGTTCATTTCATTGAATAGATTCAGAATTCATACAAATAATGGTGGTTTGGGACATGTAAACACAGATAGCATGTATCAAATGAGGCTTCAGATGCAAAATAGCAAGCAGAATATTTACTTTTTACAAATTCTGATTTTCAGTGAACTATAAATATTCATGCAAAAATTTAATTTGTAAATGACATGTAAACGAGCATCAACAACAGGAGAGGAAATGCACCTTGTAAGCATCAGGAACTACAGTAGGTGAAAGTATCCATTCATTGACATTAGTATAGCTATTGGTATGTATTGTTTCTTTAAGGGAGTGTATACAGTAGATAGGTCTGTATAAGTATCTGCCATAAACCCATTGCAATCATTCTAAATATTTGCTTTAATTGTTTTAATTACAGGTGGCTGAACAAAGCTGATCACTGGTTGGTTGCAACGGGCTACTGCCCTAGTGGCAATTTGCCCAATGTTATGAAATGAAGCCTCTGGTATTTTGGTGGACCAGACCTGGAGATTAGACATTGGGGAACGGAAGGAAGCTGCTGGTTTGGGACATGAAGGAAATTATAAATGTGCTCTAACTGTACATATATGTAGGGACCCATAGGTCTAATGGCCCCTGTAGCTTCATTCCCCACCAGTGCCATATTTCTTTGTTGCTGGGTTAAAACCCATGTAACAATTTGTATTCATAGACCTACCCAGGGCGCATGTATCAAAAAACAAAAAGAATATCCAAAAACTCTATAGTAAAGTTAAAAATCTAGTTTTTATTTAACTTCAAGTTAAAAGAATAGACATGCAGACCAACTGGTAAGTACCAGAGGGTACGAAACGCGTAAGGCGGAATACCAGTTGGTCTGTATGCCTATTTTATTTTAACTTGATCTTAAATTAAAACTACCCAAATGTGTTAGACCCTAAAGGGACAACCCCTTTAGCGAAGTCAGGGAATAGGGACCCCATGTACAAGGTTAGCTAGTGTGCAGAATAGCAACTTTTATAGTACTCTCTAGGAGGAGTGAGTCAGTGAGCATTAGCTAGCAAGAGCAGCTTTGAGCTCCACCAAGGAGGATAGACGGTAGTAGCTCTACCCCAGGCTCTGCTTGCCTGTAGTGAAGGGACCACAGTACTGACAAGAGTATCAGGTTATTGTTCTATCCCTGATCTACGTCTGCTGTAGGGGATCTGGTCCACGAAGTACTGACAACCTGGAAGGTAAATACATTCAACTACCTCTGCTATTCCTTTAGTGGTGCCATCTATGTTGTGTCTGCTACATCTGTTTTGTGAGCATTCTTAACCCTGTGGTGCTTTATATTGAATAAAGACTTTTTTGTTATTGTTTTGCAAAGAACCCCTGGCATCCATTTTCCTTTATTTTGGCAGTATACCGTCACATTCTCCTTCCACCTAGCTAAGGCCCATCCTGCTGGAAGAGGGTCCAATGTAGTCCATGCTCTACTCTACTTATTGGTATTTGACCAAAATAGCATATACATTCCCTCAGTCTCAAAGGAGCACAGTATGGCCTCCCTATCATCTTTAGACTGCAGTTGTGTGGCTCTTCTACTGTTTCAAAAATCATGAAATTAAGTTGTTCAGGGAAAAACTTATAAGAAAAGAATGAAAGGTGGGTTCCATTGCATCAATTGGCATTCGGTGCAGCAGTGCAAAGTGTCAGAAGTGTGTTTGGGTGCAAAAACCTTTAATAAACCTTTAACAAAAAAACTTTGTGTCCATCTGATTTCAGGTGAATTTGTGCTTGTGTATGAGGCCTGTATTGATGTGTATTAATGTTCATAGTTTCAACACAGTCTACTAATGTCAGGCTGAGAATCACAGTGTATAGTTTTGGATCACATTAAAAATCCTGTTTCGCCTCCTTGCATAGTTTGCTTTTGCAAGATCCACTGTGCTCAATAACAATAACATGTAATTTAACATTTTAGTAGTTTTTAGTCTGAAATCAGAAACAATACAAGAAATTAGACAATAGACACATTTTGTCAGTAATATTAGGCAAGTGTGCATGTCTGGTTTCTGAACTGCAACACTGACATCTAGTGGTTTCCTTTATTTCTGGATTATAGTATTTTATTTTCTAGTCTGCGTTATCTTATTCAGCTCCTTTACACTTACCATGCCTTGCACAATTATTTAGCCCCTTGCCCAGTTCTCTCATCGTACTGAATAAAAAATTGCCTCCAAAACTTTGTTCTCTGGGATTTTATTTATTTTGAATACTAACTCTCACGTGTATTTTTAGCTTGCCATTGCTTTGTGTAAGGAATAAATGTTAGGAAATAAATGATGCTGCTCACATAAGTATCCAGTTCTCTCTAATATTTTGCAGAGCCACCATTTACAGTAGTAGCAGTATTTTAGGGGTAAGCAAGTACCTGCTTTGAAAACAGTTTGGGACTGGCTCCATGTTGTTCAAGTTAGTTGTATAATACTTTGTTTAACTTCAGTTTTCCAACAGGTGTGCAGACTGAGAGATGCCCAGAATCAGAAAATAGGGCACAGATACATACACACAAAGAAACACCCACAAACATGAGGATGCAACAAATGCACAGTTCTAAATAAAAGTTCTGGTTTATGCAGCACCTTTAGACACTGAGTCTGAACTCTTTGTCTACAAATAACATAGGTTCTGCATCATGAGCAAGCAAAGCGACAACCTGCAATGTACTGCCTACATTTCCACTACAGGAGAAACACCCAGCAATGGTATTTCCTCAAATGACTCTTAAGTCTGACTGGAAAGAGTTAAACCATTCCCTGTTTCTGTATTATTAACCTGCCCTTAAAAAATGTGTTATAAAATGTAAAATGTGTCACATTCTTTTATTTTCCCCCCAGTCTGCCACGTACAGCTTACAATACAAGTGTGTGCGCACAGACTTTTAAAAAATTTTACTGTATCAAGTATTTTTGCCATAAAAATGTGATGTATTTGTCATTTATTTACATGTGACACACAATGGTAATACTTTTCTGAGCATCAACTTATCCTGGTTTTATTTTTGTATCAATGGAAATGTGGAAGGTAAATGTGGAAGGTTTCAACATATTTCATAAATAGCAGTTATTTAAAGTTTGGAGCAGAGACATATTATTACCTGTTTTGACCTTATCAGAATGTGTACTTTCCAAAAATATACGGTTTTCTAAAGCAACCTTAATGCTATGTTCTCATTGCAATCTAAAGTACCCTTATGTCTTGAGCAATGCTCCACACATTCAGTAGTGTACAGCTGTGGCTTTTTATCTGCACAAGTCAGGGATTTCTTGTAGAGAAAAATGCTAAATTTTTTTGCAATATATCTCTTTATTGGTTTAGCAATTTTGTTTATAACATTTTGCTGCTGAAACAAACCGAGAAAGAGGTGGGAGGTCTGAAGGGGCGGTTAATGCACTTAAGATCTAATCAACAATGTTTTGAAGAATTAAAGAACAAGACTTTTCCTAGGTAAACTAAAAGTCCCCTGCAGGAAAAGCCTTCAAAGGAAAAAAACTAAAAATGTTTATATATTGGCTAGTAGTAAAAAGAAAAGAAATGCTAAATTTTCTGCTGCCAGTGAAAAGGTTAAAGGAAAGCGTGGATAAACTAGCGTGCACAGTTGTTAAAAAGGAGATATAATAGAAAGGGAAAATTCCTTACATACCATGATTTTTTTCATGGCTGTCCCTAAGAGCCACATGAACAAGTGGGCGTTCTGATGTTACTGTATATTCAGGAGATGTTTCAAAGCTAAAATACAAGGACTGCCCACGTCTTATATAATCTCCTTCTCTATTCTGAAGCTTCTATGTTGTGGTGACATTAGTAATGAGACCTTCAGTTTGAATATTCAGAGCTTCCATACTTAGGACTTCAAGAGATCCTGCTCACGGTGAATTGATTTCCTCTAGTTGTTTTAAACGCCCCTTCCCCAGTCCTGAATTTTATACTCCTTTTCAGTTTACTACATATTAAAACTTTTAGTTAAAAGTCTGTGATTATGTTTATAGTAGCAGTGCTAATTACATGATCCATATTGCAATATTATTCTGCTTCTTTAATATACTTTTGCGGCCGCCCCCTGAGCTGAGGGCACGTGCACAGTGGAGTGAAAACTCTGCCTTGGGCATGCACTACCTGAAAAGAATGTAGAGAAGATACAGAAAGAAGAAGTTAGCAGTATGACACTCAGCTACAGCCACACCCCATGCCTATGCACTTTTTAGTAAACAGAATCAGCAGGTAAATGTATCAGGCAAGCAATTATAATCATTGGGGGTTACCTAACATTTTGGCACCTCCCCAATGATTGTTCCTTTCCTTCATCTTTAAAACAAACATAAAGACATGTTTCTGCTTTTAAGAAAGGTGATTAAAGGAATGGCATTAAAACTGGGGTTCTAAAATATGTTGTTTTTAAATAAGACATTTGTGTGGCTGCACCTATAAAAGTGAAGGGTTTTACCTTATCATTATCACCTTTGGTTGCGGTTGACACTTATTACACGTCATGAAAGCAATATCAGTCCTACTTATCTTGTGATACAGAGACACTCAAGGTTAACTTGGATCTGATTCCAATACTGGAAATTAGCAAGATAGAGTTTAGCCTTTGACTCCTTTGATAAGATGCATAAATGAAGGCCAGACATACAGCAATATAAAAGTAATATTTAACAGTTCACAGTTTTGCCCTTATATTATACCATGCAGAAACAGAAACAACAAATGCTTAGAAACAGAAAAAGTATCCTCTTTATTTATTAACCCTCTTAAATAAGTTAATAACTGTTGCCAAACCCACAGGAAAAGTATAACCATTATCTGCCACCCTTTCAAAAAATGTGCTGTATAATTTTTCAGTACATTTGGAAACCAAAAAAACTCCTCTGAAATACATTAGAAAATCTTCTGCAAAACATACATAGGTAGGTTAATGGGATCTATAAGTGATCCATCACATTTAAAACAGTGGAGGAATATTTCAAGCAATAACTTTTATAAAATGTGCTATAGAAATAATTACACAGGATCCATTACTATTGTTGCCCCTCCTGTTTGTCTGGAGAAAAACAGTTACATCAAGCATTGCCAATAAGTTTTCACTCAGGATGTGAAGACTAATGTCAGTGGTAAGAGGGAAGCTAGAGATGTCTTTTGGCAGCTACAATTCCTTGCCAGAATGTGGGAACTGGGAGAACCGGGAAGAGCTATGTGATTTCTATGTTGAAGAGGGGTCCTCTTTATTTGATGCACCTGTTGTACGATATGTGTAGGCAGGGCCACCGCCAGGGGCCACAGGGGGAACAATCATCCCAGGCCCAGTCTAATTCTAGTTTTAAGGGGGGCCCAGTCCTGGATTTGTCGGGTCCCCAATACAGGCCTGTCCCTCTCATCTTTTTCAATGTTTAAATTCATTGGTGGCCAGTAGCTAATCCATTTGGTTGCATTCCATGTGAACTTATGACATCACTACACACATGACGCAACCTTATAAGACTGCCTGTGGCCTGGCATCATTCAGAAAAGAGTGAGCCATTGTTGGAGCAGGACATTACTGAGTAGGATTCCACTCTTTGGAAGTATGGACCCCTTGGGTAGTATTAAACTGCATATAATTGAGTTTACATTTTAATATACATTTCTTTTCTTTTTCCCACTATTACTCTTATTCATATCATAGTCATTTCAATTTTTATTGTAATGAGTATGGCAATGTTGAAATGTTTATACAATACCGATTTTTTACAAAAAAAAAAAAAAAAAAAAAGTAGTAAAAGCCCCCACTGGTGAGGAGGATGAAGAAGCTTTCACAAAGGAGGAGGAAAACTTTAAACACTAATGGTCTTTTTTCTTAAACGAAGAATTGAGGAAACGGCACACAGAATTGAATGCAAAAGGGGATATACCCCTATGGATTTATTGTGTCAAACAGCACAACGTTTCAGGGGCAGGCCCCTTCGTCAGGTGATATGGCAAGCTAATTACAAACAGCCCTTAAATAGCCTATCGGCCCTCCCACCACCAGAAAAAAAAGGTCAAAAAACTTTACTCAAAAAAACATTTTTTTGTTCTTACGAAAAAGAAAAATGATGACTCCAAAAAACAATAATTGAAACAATTGTCCATTGAGATAAATGTCCAATCACAATGATAATCCAAAATTGGTAAATTAATAATAAGAAAAAACGAAATACAAAAAAGTGAAACGAACAAATCAAGGAATAAGGCACATAAGGAGATTATACTTTCCCTACTGGGGTATTACCTTTCCCTTGGAGAATAATTATGCACAGAAGTTTATCTGAAAGGTAAAAAGATACAAAGTAAGTTGTCAATCTCCTGCCAACTGAAACAATTCTAACCACCATAGCAGTTTGTTACTTAAGTTTTAGGTGATGAAACTAGAGCATTCTAAACACACATAGTGGCATGTTACAGAATTAAAAAGTAGCGAAAGTGGTTGTCAAAGTTATAGGTAACAGGATAAATTAAACTCTTCATTCAATCCCCTTGGCATTTGTGTTTGTAACAACCAAATCCAATAACTTTCACGTTGTAATAACTTTTGTTTTAAATTTTGCCCTCTGCTCACCTCCACCTTTTCCAAGACCTGCCAACGTAGTTGTGAAACTCCATGTTGTTTTTCAAAAAAATGTTTAGCCAGTGTAGTTTCGTGCTTAGTGTATTTGGTCAATTTATTTTTATCCTCTAATGCAGGTTGAAAGTTTCGTATAGCTGATTTGTGCTCATTAAGTCGTGTTTTAATTGGTCTGCTTGTTTGGCCAATGTATGCTAATCCACATGGACATTTAATATAATAAATGACATTCAAGGAATTACAAGTGTGGAATCCCTTTGTGCGATGTTGTGTGCCTTTACAAGGGTGTGTAACACAGTCACCCCTTATTATGCTGTTGCAATGCCCACAGTTATGACAGGGATAGCTTCCAGGGGGTATCTTGTCAGATCGAGTCGAGGTTTTCTTATTCTTTTTTTTTTGTAACTTATAATTTTTATTAGCAAAAAGGAGTCATACAGAATCATGAGCCATACAAAATAGCACAAGTCATCACTAACAGTGTTGAACTAGCACAGGGTCCATGAGGCTCCTTCAGGATCAAAGAATAATGAAAGAGGGAAAAAAGGAAAGGGGGGGACAGAAGAGAAAGTGGGGGGGAAGGAGGAAGAGAAAAGGGGAGAAATGAGGGAATAATAGAGGAAAAGGAGGGAATAAAATAATAAAACAAACCAGAACAGTCAGCCTTGGGTCGAGAGCATATTGCGAGACAGTAGCAATGAAGCACAAAAGTATAGTACAGTGGGAGCAAACCTGAAATCCATCAACTTACAAGCACGTTCGGTTCAGTCAGCCAGACCCCCAAGTACCCAAACAGACCAGACCTTTAAGTATTGAGGTGATTTGTTCTGAAGAAAAGCAATTCGTTCCTCGAAGGAGCGGTTACTATTAACCCTAGTTATCACTTCAGTTAAGGTTGGGGGATCTGTGGATTTCCATTTAGCTGCTATAGCCAGTCTTGTAGCAGTTAAAATCTGATTGACTAAGATCTGGGAATGTTTGGGCAGTCGGGAGAATGGCAGACCCAAAAGGTAGGTTAAAGGATCTCTGGACAAGATAGAGGTGGTTAGTTTGGTTAGTAAGGTCTCAATATCACCCCACAGTGTATGTAATTTAGGACAGGACCAAAAAGTATGTAGCAACGAACCAACATCACCACATTGCCTCCAACAGGCGTTCGGGTGGTCTGGGAACAAAGCATGCAGTTTGTCCGGGGTATGGTACCATCTCATAAGCACCTTGTATACACTCTCCTTTTGCCTGACGCAGGTGACCATTTTCTGTGCATTAGACCAGATTGCAGTCCATTCCTCTGCACTCAGTTGTTTCGCTAAAGACTCTTCCCATTTGAGCATATATGGGTGGTTGGGGCGGCTGTTCAGCGGTGTGTCCAGCAAAATTTTGTATATTCTGGAAATTAAGCCCTTCTGTGGCAGGCCCAACCTAGCCAAAAGTTCAAATGGTGTAGGAGGCGCAGTTTTAACCTGCTGTATGTACGGCTGCAAAAAATGACGTAATTGGAAGTACTCAAAGAGTTGAAGATGAGCCAGTGGGGCTTTTTGGGAGAGTTCTCCATAGGTCAGGAGTGAGTTGGTGGTAGTTAGCAAGTCCTTGATCTGGCACATGTTCGTAGTTTGCCACCTAGAATAAAATCCCTGTAATGTACCTGGATAAAAGTCTGGGTTTCTCAAGTAAAGTACATTCAAGGAATAAGCCGATTTTAGATTGAATTTCGTCTTGAGAGCAGACCAGAGTCTCAGAGTGTGTTGTGTAGAGTGCAGGAGAGCGGACAACGATTGCGGTTTATTGTTGGGGGACCATATTCGACAGTTTAGATGACTTCCCAAGGATTGTGCATTCTCAATATGGCCCCAGACGGTATTAGAGTCCCAGTGAGACCAGGCCAAGAGTTGTCGGAGGTGGGATGCCTCATAATATCGCTGTAGGAAAGGAACACCAAAGCCACCAGTTCGTAAAGGAGCGGTTAACGTTGCCTTTGATATCCTATGGCGTTTATTTCCCCAGATGAAGTTATGGAATGAGGCCTGGATATCCTGGAAAGTTTTGCGGGGGAATGGGACGGGCAGCGTCTCAAATAGATATAAAAATTTGGGGAGAATGTTCATTTTCAATGCAGCAATCCTCCCAAACCAGGAAAGAGAGTGAGTGCCCCACTTTTGCAGGGTGGCCTTCGTCTGAGTGATAAGAGGAGTGAAGTTGTAGGCAAATAGCTGGTTATATGAAGGAGTAATTTTCGTGCCTAGATAGGTAATGAAATTAGATTTCCAGTTATATTTAAATTTGGATTGTAAGGTTTCCAAAGTCATTTGGGGCAATCGCACTGGCAGGGCTTCCGTTTTTGTTAAATTGATCTTATGTCCCGACAAACTACCATATATCTCCAGTATTCTATGTAAGGACGGTAAGGATAATAGAGGGTTAGTAACAGTTAATAGTACATCATCAGCAAATAGTGACAACTTAAATTGCTCATTATTAACCCGTACCCCAGTGACGTCTTTACTGTTCCTAATGACAGCTGCTAAAGGCTCGACACTAAGGGCGTACAACAGAGGAGAGAGAGGGCAACCCTGTCTAGTGCCGTTGGTGATCAAGATTGGACTGTGGGCCTGACCTGGGAGCTTGAGATAAGTTGTAGGGGTGCTATCTAAGCTTCCTAATGCAGTCAAATAGGGACCGGTAAGATTCAGGTGGCGGAGAAGTGCAAATAGAAAAGGCCAACTTAAGCGGTCAAAAGCCTTTTCGGCATCAAGACTAAGTAGGAGCATTGGTTGTTTCTCCCTATGGGCAATGTTCAATAAGTCAACGGTCCTTCTCGTGTTGTCACCCGCCTGTCGGCCCTGTATAAAACCGACCTGATCCCGATGTATGAGACGGGGCAAAATGGGGGCAAGACGATTAGCAAGGATCTTGGAAAACAATTTTAAATCAGAATTCAATAAGGCTATGGGCCTATAGTTAGTACAGAGCGTTGCATCTTTACCTTCCTTGGGGATCAAAGCTAGGTATGAAGTGAGGTCTGAGTGTGGAATGGGGGTGCCCTGAAGATAGTCATTGAAAAGTTTTGTGAGAAATGGAGAGAGGATATGAAGGAAAATCTTGTAATATTTGTATGTAAACCCGTCAGGCCCTGGAGTTTTAGCATTAGGCATCGACTTAAGCGTTGCCGCGATTTCTTCTGGAGTGATGGGCTGGTTAAGTGTTTGTAAATCTGATTCCTCGAATTTTGGTAGATTTGCTTCTATGAGAAAATTGGTAAGAGGGTCTAGGTCGGGGTTGTTATCGGTGGGTGGTTGCAGATTCAGATTATACAATTTATGGTAAAAATCGTGAAAGGTCTGCCCAATCTGATCGGGGTTGTATGTTAATTGGCCAGAGTGAGTTTTGATGGCAGCTATCCTTGTCGAAGCTTTCTGGTCTCTTAAGTTTCTTGCTAAAAGTGTATGCTGCTTGTCACCTTTTTCATAATATTTTAATTTGGTCCAGATCATAGCTTTTTCAACCTCCTTGTACCTAGCAGCTTTTAGTTCACCTCGAATTTGTAAAATCTGCGCCAGCAGGGTGGGTGAATTGTGGGTGTAGTATGAGCTTTCAAGGGCTCGTAATCTAGCCTGCAGGGTTGTGTAGGAGCTAAGATATGACTTCTTTTTTTGTGCAGCTAGGGCAATTAATTTGCCTCTAATGGTAGCCTTGTGCGCTTCCCACAGGATCGGCAGGGATTGTACTGAATTTACATTAATTTGAAAATATTCCTGCAGCACTGACTCGATTTGTTGAACCGTGTCAGCATCATGAAGGACAGTCTCATTCAATCGCCAGTGCGGTTCTCTGCCTGGGAGCGCAGCAAGGTGTAATTGTAAGAC
This sequence comes from Xenopus laevis, assembly GCF_017654675.1. NCBI lineage: Eukaryota > Metazoa > Chordata > Amphibia > Anura > Pipidae > Xenopus > Xenopus laevis. Next base: position 85,001,771 of record NC_054375.1, on the reverse strand, counting down.
TATAGGGGAATGGTCGGACCACGTGATGGGAAGTATATCAGTGGAATAGCGGAGGTTTAAGCAGGGATGAGAAATCAAGAAATAATCAATACGTGTATGAAGTTTGTGGGGGTTGGAGTAGAAGGTATATTGTTTCTCTTTTGGATGGTTGATACGCCAGGCATCAAATAAAGAGAACTGTCGAGTTAGCTGCCTAAATTTTCTGGACAGAGTATGGGTCGCCTGATTCAGGGCCTGTTGGGAACGGTCCATTGTCTGCGAAAAAGTCATATTAAAATCACCACCAATAACTAAATAGGGGTGGAGAGTGTCTAGGTGGGACTGCAGGATCTTTAGTAGGAAAGCGTTTTGCCCTTTATTGGGGGAGCATATATTGAGCAAACTAATCGGGATCCCTGTGTAAGTGGCTGAAAGCAATAAATAGTGACCCTCAGGGTCCCAATGGTTTGATTGACAATAAGGGGACAGTCTTTATGGATTAGTATGGCCACACCAGCTTTCTTCTGATTGCCAGAAGCATAGTAACCAGTAGGGAAATATTTAGAGCTCAATTTATGTGAGCCAGAAGCGTCAAAATGAGTCTCCTGTATGAAAGCAATATCAGCCTTCGAAATCCTCAATTCTTTGAGAGCCAAATATCTTTTGGTTATACTGTTAAGTCCCTTGACATTCAACGATAGCAACTTAACCATGATTGAGTCAAGGATGGCTGGGCGCTATACTGGTACAGAGGGGTGATGACTTTCAGGAAAAGTACCCTATATCCAGTGTCGGACTGGCCCGGCGGGAAACCGGGAAAAAACCCGGTGGGCCCCGACCCTTGTGGGCCCCCGGGCCAGAACCCATCTCTATATATTTCGAATCGTGGGAAAAAAATTTTTTCTGGCGATGCGCAGCGCCGCCAGCGCATTCACGCCGAACGGCGCGGTTGCGCATGCGCGCCGAACGGCGCTGTTGCGCATGCGCGCCGAATGGCGCTCTTGCGCATGCGCGCCAAGCGGCGGTGTTGCTGGCCCGACGCATTTTAGTAGGGGTGCAGGGGGCCGGAGGGGGGCCCCTGGACAGCAGTCCCGGTGGGCCCCGGGCCCCCCAGTCCGACCCTGCCTATATCTGAAAAGCAGCATGACGTCAGATAGCAGCTTAAGGCTGACTTTAAATATAAGACTCACATAACACTTTCCCAACAGAGCAGGAACAACAAGTTCAGATACATTGCATGCATTGTTAACCCAATGAGATTTGAACATGGAGAGATAAAAAAAATCAAGTACCAAGGCTGAAAATAATAAAAACAAAAACAAAAGTAACTGTATAGAACATCCGGCAGCTGAGGAGAGAAATGAACTGCCCTTCAGGCAGTACAAAAGTCCGGAAAGTAAAGTTCGTGGCTCAGAAAACACAGTCATACGTGAGCCCAAAAAGAGCCCTCGGCTCTATGCGAGGGGGGCAGGAAACATATGGAGTAACACAGGCCTAGTCAGCATCCTGCCAAATGACCTTAGGTAACTTACTGAATCAGAGGTAGAACAAACTATTAAGCAAAATTTATCCATCTTCTGCTGGAGGAGAGGGACTTAGCGCAAGCCTGGGTTCTAGTGAGGAGGTAGGAACCCTGGTCCACTGAGGAACGAGTGCAGCTTTGGCGGGAGATTGACGTGGTGAAGCAGATTCACTCTTGGATTGGAGCCCCAGTGCTGTCAGCAATTTACTTCCTTTTGCTGGGTTCAGGAGTGTGTGTGTCGTGCCTCGATGATTGACAACCAGCTTAAAGGGGAAACCCCACCGATAAGGGATTTTATGTTCCCTCAGCTTCTGTGTAATTGGCTTAAGCTCCCTCCTTTTAGCCAAAGTGACTGGTGATAGGTCTGCAAATATCTGTAGTTTGCAGTTATGAAAGTCCACAGATTGCATAGAACGAGTTACAGAGGCTATCAGTTCCTTGCCTTCATAATAGTGAAACCTCGCTATTATGTCACGGGGTGGTTTGTTGTCAGGGGGTTTCGAAGCCAATGAGCGATGGGCCCTGTCCAGTAGCCACAGTTTTGAGGATGCTTGGGGGCAAAGAGTACAAAACAAGTCCTGCAGGTATTGCACAATATCAGGGCCCCCCACTGTCTCAGGGATTCCCCGAAATCGCAAATTTTGTCTGCGAGACCTGTTTTCCAGGTCTTCACAGGTGTCTTTAAGGAACGCCAATTCCTCTCGTAATGAACAATTTTCATCTTCCAAAAGCCCCAACCGCTGAGCTACATCGTCAGTGTATGTCTCCAATTTGTCTGTACGTTCACCCATGTCACTTAAATCCCTTTGAACCTCCCTAATGGCCGCGGTGACTGCCCGTGAGACCGTATGCTTGATGGTGTCTTGTAAGGCCTCTTTAAGCTGCGCCAGGTGTTGCGCCAGTATTGGGGCAGTAACCGGTTGTAAATGACCCGGGGGCATATCAATATCAAGGGACTGACCTGTAAGGCGATGTTGTGGGCTCTCAGGGTCGGGCGGCAGTGAGGAGGGAGATGCGCTCGGTGAGTCACTTTCATGGCGCGCAATAAGTCTATCGGCGCCATCTTGCCGCACGGCCTTCGTCTTCTGCGATTGTGATCTCTGAAGGTATGGAGACATGGTAGCGGGTTGGTCTTTAGGCTTTTTCTTGCCCATGATGGATGGCAGGTTGTCTCTGAGAACAACTGACCCGATTTCGACTGGGTGACTGAGCTGGTTGCTGAATTTCGGGCTTAAAAGGTCTGTTAAGGCGAGGAGCTCCTAGTCAACGCGTGCTTCCTCCATCAAGGTTGGCCACGCCCAGGTTTTCTTATTCTTAACCATGTCCCCTATGTTTCTCCCCCTCCTGTAGGAAAAAATTGGAGGAACAGAGAATAATTTACCAAATTTGGGGTCATTTTTTAAGATCATCCAGTTTTTGAGGATGATATTTTTAATGGCTACAGAGTTGGTGTCATACGTGGAAACAAATGGTACCCGGTCAGACTTATTCTTAGATTTTTTCGTTTGTTTTAGCAACTCTTCCCTTGGTATTACACCTATTTCATTTTTGATTTTTTCCATTCCTGATTGATCATAACCTTTTCTAAGGAATTTATTGGCCATTACTGTGGACTCTTGCGCATATAATGCGTCAGTCGAAGTGATTCTCCTTACACGTAGCATTTGGCTTCTTGGTAAACCCTTGAACAGACTAGGTGGGTGAAAGCTAGTGGGATTCAGTAAATTGTTGCGATCTGTGGTTTTAGTGTATAAAGAGGTCACAAATCCTGTGTCACTATATTGTACATTCACGTCCAGAAAGTGAATCATAGAGTGATGTGATTCTAACGTAAATTTTATGGATGAATGTACGCTGTTGAGATAATTAAAAAAATTATCAAGTTCAATCTGTGTGCCAGTCCAAATAAAAAATGTGTCATCGACAAATCTCATGTAGGAATGAATATGGCAAGAAAATTCAGTGTTGCAGAATATAAATGTTTGTTCGAAATAGTCCATAAAAATGTTGGCGTATGCCGGGCCATGTTTGCCCCCATGGCACAGCCTTGTATTTGCAGATAATACTTTTTTTCAAAAGAGAAGACATTTTTGGTAAGAACAAATTCTAACAAAGTGCAAAGAAAATTAATTTTATATGTGGGTAGAGATGTACGTCCAAGGTAAGTACGTACACATTCAACACCTTCCTCGTGTGGTATTGAGGTATATATATATACTAAGCACGAAACTACACTGGCTAAGCATTTTTTTGAAAAACAACATGGAGTTTCACAACTACGTTGGCAGGTCTTGGAAAAGGTGGAGGTGAGCAGAGGGCAAAATTTAAAACAAAAGTTATTACAACGTGAAAGTTATTGGATTTGGTTGTTACAAACACAAATGCCAAGGGGATTGAATGAAGAGTTTAATTTATCCTGTTACCTATAACTTTGACAACCACTTTCGCTACTTTTTAAATCTGTAACATGCCACTATGTGTGTTTAGAATGCTCTAGTTTCATCACCTAAAACTTAAGTAACAAACTGCTATGGTGGTTAGAATTGTTTCAGTTGGCAGGAGATTGACAACTTACTTTGTATCTTTTTACCTTTCAGATAAACTTCTGTGCATAATTACTCTCCAAGGGAAAGGTAATACCCCAGTAGGGAAAGTATAATCTCCTTATGTGCCTTATTCCTTGATTTGTTCGTTTCACTTTTTTGTATTTCGTTTTTTCTTATTATTAATTTACCAATTTTGGATTATCATTGTGATTGGACATTTATCTCAATGGACAATTGTTTCAATTATTGTTTTTTGGAGTCATAATTTTTCTTTTTCGTAAGAACAAAAAAATGTTTTTTTGAGTAAAGTTTTTTTACCTTTTTTTTCTGGTGGTGGGAGGGCCGATAGGCTATTTAAGGGCTGTTTGTAATTAGCTTTCCATATCACCTGACGAAGGGGCCTGCCCCCGAAACGTTGTGCTGTTTGACACAATAATTCCATAGGGGTATATCCCCTTTTGCATTCAATTCTGTGTGCCGTTTCCTCAATTCTTCGTTTCCTGTGAACCCAGGGGAGTGCCGTCTCCCTAGAGGACTGAGCACCAGATTATTGCATATGAGAAGGCCTGGGAGTGCATACAATTTCTACTTTGACCTTTTTTCTTAAACCCCTGTCCACTAGTGTATTTTTTCATAAGCCCCTGGGCCACCAAGGTCATTTTAGTAAAGGCCCTGGCCACCAATGTAGGGGAGAGAGCATTTATCAAACTGTCCTTGATTTACACCCTTCTAGAGGTGTAGCTTTCTTGTTGGTGGTTACTTGATGAAGGTACAATCCCCTATGACATTTTGTTTCTATTTAAACTGTATACTTATTTTCTAAAAATAAAGTTGTAAATATGTTGTGCTATTTATTCACACTAATCCAATTTCATATTGGTGGCTTTTGGGGCTGGTCACAAGCAGTCACTGCCAATGCTGGAGGGAAATTGTGGAAGCACTTAAGGCTAAATCAAAATATATTTAAATATAATGGAAGTGCTACTTACAATGCACTTCCCTGGGCCCCTGTCTCATAAATAATTCAGTATAAATGCAAATGCATGTTTACAAAACAGGGGTTTTTAGTTACCAAAGTTATGATCATAAAATTGAAAAGCCACCATACCACGTCAAGGTAAACCCCATATGGCGGTCCCTAACTTACTTATTAAAAAGAAATGTTTCTCTGCATAATAGCATTACCTGTGTTCAGTGTATGTTGAGCATTGGTTTCAATTTGAAGGCTGAATCCTCCCCCGCCAGTAAAGGCTTTTAAGAGAGAGAGATTGCCCAAACCAACGCCCACATTTAAAAGCGTAGGACCACCATTAGTTTTAAGGGGTGGGTATGGGGTGCTATTGAAAAACCACATGAAGCTATGCCACAGCTTCAGGCAAATATACTATATTGGAGGGAAATTGTGGAAGCACTCAAGGCTAAATCAAAATATATTTAAATATAATGGAAGTGCTACTTACAATGCACTTCCCTGGGCCCCTGTCTCATAAATAATTCAGTATAAATGCAAATGCATGTTTACAAAACAGGGGTTTTTAGTTACCAAAGTTATGATCATAAAATTGAAAAGCCACCATACCACGTCAAGGTAAACCCCAATGCCAATGCCCCTTATATTTTCAGTGCTTAGTTTTCAATCTATTTTTATTATTATATTATTATTATTATTATTATTATTATTATTAACATGTATCTACAAAACACCAACACATTCCGGAGCATTGTACATTAAACATACAAGAATACATACAAAACAACCAATACAAGAGGTAAAGAGGGCCCTTGTCTGTCAGTTTTGGATAATTTGTTATCTCCTACTGAGTTTACTTCTGTAGGTAGAAGGTAATGTCAAACAATGCAGTTATAGACAAGTTATAGTTTATGGTAATTGGGAGACTAGGAGATCTGTCGCTGTGGGAAATCTACACTACTGGTGGTAAGCAAATCTCCTGAAGATATCTATGCTCTTCTCTAACATTCTGATTGCTGCAATGTAAAACACTTTGCACGCGATGGCCTGTCTTAAAGTGCATAAAGTGCGAGAATGTTAATGAAGGTATATACCTGCTGACTTTTGCTGAGGTATGTCTCTTACCCCAGTCTTTTCACTGAGGCCTCCCTTTCCTATGGTTATTGCCACCATTTATCTATGGAGTCCAAAGAACCCTGACTCTTTGCTTACTAACCTGACATTTCTGAGCCAATTTACCCAGGGTGCATGACTGTACTAGTATGACATACTCATCCTCCCACCCATGACTCTCATCCTCCCACCCATGACTCTTACAGACCCATGCTCTAGACAGGTTCATACCTAACAGAAGTAAGGGAAGGAATACATTCATACATTTATTTTTTAGGCATTAATAAATGAGGGCCTAGATGTCCTAGGGGAATGATTACAAAATATTCAGTCAATTATTCTTATACACAAAAGTATTTTGCAGACTACAGAAACTACTTGAAAAATATTAATAGGGGAAAATAAATAATCCCCAAGAGAATACTATGCTGAACAGTATAAAAAGCCATTTGTTTCCCACTTGTACTTTCATTTAAAAGTGAACCTGTCACCTGATGCTTGGAAAATTATTCATTCTAGTTAATGAACACAAATCAGAAGATAGTGCAAACTTTCACTCTGTAATACCAAGAGACAGGGGCTTATGGGCAAACACTCTAATTGAACTGTTATTGGTGATTGCATTGGTTAGAGAGCTACAAGTAAAGGTTATTTGCTTGTTTATAAATAACCCCTGGAACATACTCTAATATTCTATCGATGCTTGCACTATAAAGGAAATAAATTAACCAAAGGAACATAAATTGAAGAAAACATTACCAAACAATTTACACCAGTATAAAGAAAAATCTAGACATAGCCCAAGAATGTGCAGGAAAGCTGAGAACTGGATATTTTATGTAAAGCACTGTCTAATCTGTGCACAACAGCTACTTTATTTGTAGTTCTTCATTTATAATACACAGTTCATCTTTAAAACAAATGTTAAAAACAAAATACAAATAATTGTTCACTCTTTATTTTGTTTACAACATTGTTAACTTTTTTTTACATCAAATATTGAAATCCAAGCTTTGAGATCCAAAGATTTCAGGTCCACAGAGATGGTTTCCTGCTTTGAATAATGCATTACACTCTCGTTATTGTCCTTTTTCCTCAATGACGACATTTTCATTTCATAAGAATAGGCTTTTGGTGGGTAACTTTTCTTTTAAAATTAAGTCCAGTTCAAAAGTATATGTCATAAAGGTGATGTCATACCAAATTAGGGCTAGCAGTATGATTTAGCATGGAGAATGATTACTCCTGTGGCATCAGTTGTTTTCTTTTTTTCTGGCTGTCCTTCTGACTTGCATGTTTACCTAAAACAGAAAATTAGCTTAAAGTCATATGATGCATAATAGGTCTACGGAACATTAATATAGCCTACATACTAAGCCTGGCTAGAAATAACAAAAAAATCAGGAAATAAGGAAATAATCAGAAATAAGGAAACAGATGCTTTATAGTGAGCAAAGCAGCCATTTCAATGGGCTTCAGGTTCTTTGTCACATCAGCTTTTGCTCCTCACATCTTTTTGGTGAACTTTTATAATTCAATCATGAGTCATCAGAATGCCAGTATTTGTTAAAAAATGAAAGACAATAGCACATTGGCATTGGCTGCCACTACTTTGAGCTGTTTGTTGTCCTTTTCAAAGCTCTCTGGGGGCAGGAGCATGGCAGGTGAAGATGGAAGAAGGTTGTCAAGCTGCCCATCCTTGTGGTCGCCAACCTTGGTATACTATTCTGCAGATTGCAGGGCTGCCATCACAAATCTCAGGGCCCTGTACCAGTTATTTTCTTGGGGCCCCCAGCTTTTTAGGTAGATTTTAATAGGACAGGTTTTTTTTGATGATGATACAAGTTCACAAATCATTTTACTGAAAAGCAGGGGTGTACGTGTAGAGGAAACAAACCCAACAACTAGGGGGGCCCATGGACTATGGGGACCCTGTGGAACTTTGATTGATAAGTAGCTGCAATATATGTTTATGGAAAATGTCTTGTTCCCAAAGTTTAGTGCCCAGTGACCTTACTGTTTGGCCCAACTACTTTATTCCACTACTGAAACCTAAAACTCTGTTATACTAAATAAATAACTCCAAAAATTGCACTGGATATCTAATAAATCATTTTCTTAGTTCAGAATTTTAAAATAAACTTACTTTTTGGAGCCTCTCACACACAGAGTAATAGAGCAGGCGAGAAAAGTGACCGACCCAAGACAAATAAACAATATCCGCAATACCTCTAGCACCTTCATGGGGGTAGTTACACTGGATTTAAACATGTTTGCAGAATCATCCCCAATAAGTGCAGTCTAGGAAAAAATGATTATGTATAAATTTCAACAAAATAAGTCATTTATAAAGATAAAACCATATATTGAATAAAAAGGAAATTTTTATTTCTGTCTCCTAAATGCAATTCAACCAGATCAGCATAGGTAGGTTTGTTATGCTCACTTGCTAAAAATTGATTCCACATTTTAATTATCTAATGTATCATGAGACCAATTTCTGACCTAGACCTATGACCTATAAAGAAAATGATAAATAAAGGAGTAAAATTAACTTATCTTCAGGCCTGCAACCTGACCTATAGACCTCAAATCCAAACTCTTACCTGCATCTACAAGACCTACCTACAACCTGCAAAACGTGTTATTTGTGGATAACCCATTGGAACACATGGATATCTGACCCAATGCAGGACTGCATCTTTTTACTGTTGATATTATGGCAATACAGTACTGTAAGAAATACATTTAACTAAATATAAACAATTTCTTCACTGCACAAACAAAACATTTCAGATTTCAGGGGTGACACCAATAATATAGTACAGGTATGGGACCTGTTATACAGAATGCTCGGGACCTGGTGTTTTCTGGATAACGGATCTTTCCGTAATTTGGGTCTTCATGCCTTATGTCTACTAGAAACTCATGTAAACATTAAATAACCCCAATAGGCTGGTTTTGCTTTCAATAAGGATTAATTATATCTTATTTGGGATCAAGTACAAGCTACTGTTTTATTATTACAGAGAAAAAGGAAACAATTTTTAAAAATGTGGATTATTTGGATAAAATGGAGTCTATGGGAGGCCATTCCATAATTCGGAGCATTCTGGATATTGGGTTTCCGGATAAGGGGTCCTATACCTGTATATGTGTTCTGATGGTATGTTCTGAAATAATGACACCTTTCTGGCAGTAATATCCATTATAACTGCATTTGTTTGCTTAATACACGCAGGACCATGAAACGAGAAAAGGAACTGGTTTTATAGAATAACAAAGACATATGTTTATTTCTATGGCATGCTCACCTCATTTAGCCATGCAACAGGGAACACAAACTCTGATTGGAGCTTAGACATCACACTGCAAGAGAGATAACTCATAAGCAATCATTCGCTCTATCCTATAACAGTCTCTATTGTTACATTGTAATTAAACATTTCTAAATCACATATAATCATACAGCTAGAGTACTCTACTGGTGAGGGGGTGGATAAGTAAAGTGGGCATGAATAGTAGCAAATCATTGGCAGGACCTGACTAATTAGGGCAAACAGGGTAGAGAGCCATAAAAAGGCTGGCCCATAACCTAACAATGGCCGGCTAAATATAATTGTTGCTAAATATTTAATACTGGCTCCAGTGTTAGCACTAGATAGGAAAGCCAAATATGTTGGATGGCAACCCTACTAGTACAGACTTATTTGTGACATTTTAGTGATATCAGCTATATAGTACACTTAAATGACTATGTTACTCTAAAAGATAAATGAATTAGATACTTACTCTATTTTGTCTGTAGGTTTAAACATTACATTGACCTGAAGCCTTTTGGCGAAATGCATTGTAAATCCAGTTATCTGTAATAAGCAAGTATTAATTTGTGTTTGTAATATACTAGAAGAAAATAGGTAGAAAATATAAACGTTTCTCAATAGCTTAAGTTATACAGCTGATTACATTTAGAGGACTGTCATTTCTGTGATATTGTTTAGTTAGATTATGAGAACTTGTAGGCCCTCAAAGAGTCATAAATCCAAATATATTAGGAGAATCACAAAAGTATGCAAGGCATTGTGGCAACTGAAGGCTGGAGGAGATCAAATTCTACTACTTATTTCAGTGGTACATGTAGTCAGAGCCAGAATTGCATAATGGGGTCTAATTATCATGCTGCGTAAAAAATGGAGTGAAGCAGTGATGTTCCCCAGAGCAACTAATCAGCAATTAGATTTCAACAGTTAGAAAACAAAAGCAAATATCTGATTGGTTGCTATGAGCAACATCACTTGTAATGTTTCACTCCACTTTTAACACAAATGATAAATAGGCCCCATTATGTTCAATATCAATATCAGAAAAATGGCTAATGTTTAATTTATGCATATTGGAAAATTATTTAGAATTACATTTTACTGTATTATGCAAAATGTTATATTTGGATATACTCTCCCTCTAAGCATATGAGGTAATAAAAGAGTGTACAAGGAACTGGTATGGGTTTTAGCTTACTGGTTCAACATCTACGAAGGTCTCATGTTCTTCTTTGCTGGGCTTTAGGCCACTCACAGAATTAAGCAAGTAGTCACTTGCATACAGAAAATGCGGAAGAGAAAGGAAAATTGGCTTTCCTAAAGTAAAGTGGCAAACGTTAATAATGTAAATTGTTATGTGCAGATTTAAAGGAATGGCATCACCAACAAAATGAAAGAGGTTTCAATTAATTTTAATACAATATACTTTTACCATTCAGTGGTACAAACTGCACATTATTTTTTCAAAGAAAATAGTTCCCTGTGTAGAAAAGGGAGCAACCATTCAATTTGAAATAAGGCAGTAGGGTTTACATAGCACATAACACATATGCTCTGTAGAATACTTAACCAGAGCTAAACAGGGGTCAAATACCATTCATGACTCTCTACAAAACTGTAGAATGAAAACTGTCGAATAAAGATAGGACATTTTGTGCCAAGAAATAGTTTATAGTCAGAGATAGAGATTTGAAATATTGAAATAATATTTCCTTCTATGATAAGTGGACCAATGCTACTTTATCTAAAGACCTTAAATATGTGAAGTCTTTGGAAAGAGAACTACATCTAACTCAAGAGGAAGAGGACTGGAATAAGATTTTATTTTAGAACTGCCCATTGCTCTATTAGCTCAGGCATCCAGAAGACATCATATAAGATACTGGCACAGTGGTACTTAGTGCCAGCACATATTGAGAAATGGGTTCCATCTTATGATCCTAACTTCTTTAGAGGTTGCCAGGAGTGAGGTACTATGTCTCACATCTGGTGGAGCTGCCCTAAATTCAGGCAGGTTTATGCTATGATACATAATATTTTAGGTGTTACTCTTGCTAAAAATCCCTGGGAAGCTCTACTAAATAAACCAATTGAGGGAATGACTTTTTCTGATCTACACCTAATAACATACAGTATATTTAATGCAACCAAACAGACAATTGCGTCAGCTTGGAAATCCCACCTTCTACAATTTAATTAAGATAAGAAGATGAAAAGAAGATGAAAAATGAACAACTCAATCTTTGGGGAAATATAAATGATTTCTTAAAATATGGCGCCACTGGCAAATCTACTCTCGACTTGATGACCCTTGAGCTAGAGAGTTAATAGATCGCTTGACAAATGTACCTATATAGTATGTGAAATCTGCCCACATTGTTATTAGTTTTCTTTGTTTCCTTTTTATCTTGAACCCTTTCTTTTTGTTGTTTTCCTTCTCTTTTTTGGTTCAGTCCGAACATTCTTATACTGTTATTATTATGATTTTTTCATTTGTTCACCTGACAAAGGTGTTGTTTAAACACAATTACGATTGTAACCAAGGCCTTCTTACGAGGAACTGCACTGTGTGGTCATGACCTTTTCAATGTTGCTAGCCTATTTTCTACCTCATTCGTGTGCTATGTCAGAATGTGATAATTGTGTTAAAGTGATACTGACACTAAAAAACTACTTTTTAAAATATGAAAGTATATTGAAAGTTACCTATAAGTCGTGTTGTTTTTTGCTGAGAGGTTTGCTTTTGTTAGTAATTGTTAGTTGAAGTTCCTAAACCTGACTGACCTGACTGTTTTGCCAACCTGACTGTCCCATCTCAGCCTGTCAGAGATTCTAATACTAACAGACTCCTGCTGCACAAATATGGCAGTCCCTCATACAGGAACATGGGGGATCAGACAGGTAATGTAAAAGCATTGTGCAAATACTTTATGGCAAAGTTATAAGTTGCTTTCAAAGGCAATATTATGATAGATGTAAAATAGAGTTTAATTTCTGGTGTCAGTATCTCTGTTGTTATTTTAACTGTTGTTAAAAATATAACTAAAATAATAATAATAATAATATTTCCAAGTTATGGTGTAACTGATCCTACCATAAACTAAATAGGCTGTATGGTGAAAAATTAAAAGCAATGTCAAAATTCTGATCCTTCAATTGTAATAAGTTTTACCCTTTAAAGCAGTAGCAGGCAATTCTTTTTCTACATCCCTATTCCAATGTTTCTAATATATTTTTCTCGCTCTACTGGCCTTGGTTAGATGCAGTCAAAGCAAATCAATACCAAAGGATATGCTTGAGCTACATTTTGGCGCAAGCATGTTCTTCTGGATGCCTAATATATTCATGTACTTTAATGGGATAACAGCATCAGACAAAGCAGCAAGAGGAACATGAAAGAGTAGCCTGTGTAATCCAGGATATTTCCAGGTGGGTCTAAGCTGCAATACACCCTCTAGTCTATCTAGTGGACCTAAATTCCCTGAAAGCCATAAGGTTTGGTTTGCCTGACTCTAGGCTATGGCAGGAATTTCAAAGCACAGTCTCCTGTTCATTCACAGAGTTGAATGTGCCAGAAAATTGCCTCCATTAGACACCGATTAGCACTAGGAAATCATGACAGGGGTTATAAACATTTTACAGCAGTACTGTATCTCTTGCAAATATTTTATGGCTGCTGTATTGTTAAGAAAACTATAGCGAGAAGGAAGGCAATAGCTCCAATTTATTTTTGTGGATATCTTAAAACCAAGCAACTTTAGTGGGTCAGAGGCTTTGAGAGCTGAAAAAAAGTTCTTTAACCATGAAATACCTTGATTTCCTTTTCAACTAAGTTTAATATACTGGCAAATATTACCTTTCTGAAAGAATTTGTTATTAATGTTTTTCACAACAAAAATTTGGGAAACAATGCATCTTACCCCCTTGGCAGTTACTGAGATCCAGAACACCAGCAGCAGTGCAATTTCTAAAAAGCTCAAAATCTTTGCAATAACAGTGGTTATCTGGATTTTTTGTAGGTGACGCAAGTGCATCATCTGGTACCACAAACCGATACAGCTTTATTCCTTTCAGCATATACTCTTTCTCAAATACTCCATAAATAGATCTATTGTAAAATAAAACATGTTATTGAATATTATAGAATCAGGAAATATGTTTAAAACAGTTTGCAAAGTGATTGCTGGCCTATTTTGTACAGACCAATGTCCTATACCCTTACTAAACTCTCAAGTGCTGCAGCTCTGGGCCACTTACGACCCGTAGCCTCAGGGATATGGTACTAATATGGTACTAATGCATTTCTATGCAAGTGGCAGTAGTAGACTACAAGCAGATATTAAGGCAGATATTCTGTAACGGTATTTTTAAAGCATTTTAATTGTAAAGCATTTTAACTGTGCTTAGAGGATGGGAATACCTATGCTGGCATAGTTCAGTGGTATGTCTCTGTTTGTCACCTCTACAGAATCACCTAACGTAACGTCAGTCTCTTTTCATCGGGTACCTGCTTAACCTGCTATACCTGATTTCTATTTGCTAATAATGAAATTATGTAATCTGTATATACCTCAATGCCCTTATATACTGTACCTACAAAAGATATGAGAAATATAATTCTAATTACAGTGCAGTTCCAGTATTACTTACCTACATATTTCAGAAGAAAAGAAGTAGAGTTTTTTATCTTTTTCAACAGAAGGAGGAAATGAAGCTGCATCTGCAAAATCCAGTATTTACATACAGTATGAGAAGAAATATACACAATTAATGAATCATCAAAATTAATTCTGCTGTGTCAGAGTACAGGTATGGGAATGAAATGAGTTATCCGGAAAATTATTATCCAGAAAGCTCCATATTATAGGATGGTCATCTCCCATTGACTCCATTTTAATCAAATAATTACAATTTTTGAAAATGATTTTCTTTTTCTCTGTAATAATAAAACAATACATTATACTTGATCCCAGCTAAGTTATAATTAATCTTCATTTCAGGCAAAACAATCATTTTGTATATTTGTGTGTATAGTGTGTTTGTACCTACCTGTACCATTGATCATGTCACAATAGGTATCATTCCAGTATGGAAGTGAGCTAAAAAGAGAGAAAGGTAATTAGATTCTAACAAGAGTCCCCAACCATTGAAATATAAACAAAAGTTGGAAAGCAACATAAACAAGCAAAAAGTTCCTGGGGTGCCAAATAAGGGTTGTGATTGGCAATTGGTAGTCCCTATGTGGACTTGCAGCCTACAGGAGGATCTGTTTGGCAGTACACATGTTTTTTTTATGTAACTAAAGCTTTCCTTCAAGCCAAGAATTCAAAAATAAGCACCTGCTTTGAAGGCACTATGAGCAACATTCAATGGGTTGGTGAACAACTTGTTGCTCACGAGCCACTGGATGGGGAGCAATCTTCTAAAGGAAAAATGCTAGAAAATGTTCTTAACAGATAATTTACATAACAGATAATTTTACCTACCTCCATTCAGTTTCAGCTAAGAGGCAAGAATGGAGAATCTCCTTGCTTTATTATATTTATTTAATTGACACAGGATTGACTACAGGATCTGTTTTAGAGTGAGGACTGAGGGTTTATTTCACTCCACTGAAAGAACCAAAATAGGTGAAAAAACATGTTCTGTCGCATCTTAAATTGAAAAGTCCTCCTACCAAATAGTTAGGGGAGGTAAATCTTCTAACCGTTCAGCTTGGTAGCGGTTCTTTGTACTTTGGATGGTAAGTGATTAGAAAGTTAGACTAAAGGGGTAATTTATAGTAGAAACAAGTCCAGTGCGCAAAGTGCAACTTTGGATGAAATCACCATTTTTTTACCCATAATAGTGCATTTTTGTCATAGCTGATGCACCCTGGAGCTATTGCCAGGTCCAAGGTAGTTTTAGTGCTAGGGTTCCACAGCATCAATAGCAGTTGTGCACTGTTCATCCAAAAGGGCAGGATGGACCCATTAGTAACCATAAAGAAGACATGGAGCATGTTCACCTAAATACATTTTGTCAACATGCTCTTTCCATTGCGTCCATATTAGAGCTTGCATACTTCTATGCATTCATAAATAACCATTTATTTTCTGTCTTTTTGTGTTAATATAAGTTCTACATATAAAGCATGATCTTTCTTTTACAGGTATTTAGAGGGTTGGCAAACTTCATATATACTGTGTCTGAACATCTCCAGATTTATTAACAAGCCAAATTACTTATCTGGTTCTAGTATAGAGATTTTTGATTCTGCAATGTTATCGTAATTGTGTAATCCTTATGCATCTCCAAAATATTGTATTCTGTTGTGCTTTGGTGCTTTGGTTTAAAACATCTCCAACATGGGCAACACTTGTGAGCCTTGATTTGAAATAATAGTTTTTTTTAGCAAAAAAATAGATAACCACAGCTACAAGCTGTAAAAAAGCATCCACTCTTTTTGGGGACATGGGGTCAATGTTTTTTTGTGGTACCAATCCCAAATTGGGATTCATACAATTAACTCTCCTAACCATCATCCTATTGATACTGAGGTAGGAGGGCTTTAAAAAAATATCACATCAATCAACACAAATATTAATATCCCAAAATGGAAACACAACACCCTTTGACTTAAAGCCAAGCAAAATTTGGGTTCTACAAAAATGTTTTGATATAGGAACAGACCAGGTATGTTAAAGTCTTGATTATAAAATAAATGAAGAAAAAATAAGTAAGAAATTTGAATAATTTACCTTTCTCCCTTATATCTGTCAATAATTGCAACTTTACTTATGCCACCTTTTCCATTGTAAACATTAAAAATACCATCAGCTGTTCCATTATTCTGAGGAAAGAAATAAAAAGGGCAATTTATGTCAGCAGAAAGTGCAAGGACGTTGTAGATTGAAAAAATATTAAATTACAAAATTCATGTGGAAATAACACGGGGTTATAAATATGACTCAGCACTGAAAAGATTAAAACAGCATAATTGTTGTTTAGAACTTGGAATAGCCTTCACTTCTTATGAAATATTAGCCTAGATGACTGAATTATAAATGGATAATAAGGAATATAATTCTGTATGATAACATCTGCTATCAAATGTTTTATCACATTGGATTGTGTAATTTTGCCTTAATGTGGAAGGATCTCCTTATCTTGACAGCAGGCAGTTCATAATCTTCTCATCATTTATGTGTCAGATGCTGCACTGAAATCAGCTCCATCTGTTTTTTATTTTACACAAAGGGCATTTGGTTACAGTCTCCCTTTCACAGTACAGAAAGATCCTTGCTACAATTAACATGGGGAGATGGCAATAATTGCCCCCTCCCAAAACAAACCATCCGCCATTTTGACTCCAAATAGATAGAAATGGATTCAATATTTATGGGTGGAAAGCAGCAGCTTAATTCATTATTACAGTTATCAAAACGTACAATAAATTTAAACCATTTGAACAACCCAGTACCAAGCCTTTAACTAAACATTTGCTTCAAACTTCCCTGTCTACTGTGATCATTTGCCCCCAACAAACCTAGCCCCAGGGGGGAAAGAGAAAAAAAGATTGCCTTTAAAAATAATAATTTCAAAAAATGAGGTGTTAGTACCACACTTTGGCAAAAATATGTAAGCTCACATGCAACGTCAAGGCCCCTCATTGGACTACTACACTATTTGTGTGCATTCTAAGTTTGTAGTGCATTTAAAATCAAGTCTCCCATTAACCAATGTTACTGAGTAGTAAAACCATGTTGCACTTACCCTTAACTCAGGAGCTCTAGTGGGAAAGCAGGGAGCTTTTAAGCCCCAGCCAACAAACATACATCTGTGAATAATTACCTTCCTACACAATCTATTAGCATTTTAAGTTTGTAGTGCAGTAGACAATGTGACTGAGTAATAAGACCATGGTGCACTTACCCTTAACTCAGGAGCTCTAGTGAAAAAGCAAGGAGCTTTTTAGCCCCAGCCAATTAACATACATCTATAAGTAATTCCCTGTTTTAAAGGCTGAATGGCAGCTATAGGCAATATTTGGCTACAATTTGTATACGAAACACAGAAAGCCCTACCACAACTTAATCTGCAACAACTGTACCCTGCCCAACCCCCCACCCCTCTACCCAAAAGGTGACCATTTTATTTCAGCTGGGAAATGCCCACAAATTGAATGTCAGTTTGTACTGTTTTTATCAGATTATTTCACCATCTGATGAGGTTGAGGTTAATCCCCTTTTCCCTATACAATCACTTTCATTTTCTACATACCGGATAGAACAGTCCAGTGGTTTTATCAAGGGAAGCAACTGGAATCTTTTCTAAAAATGGATCTTTATAGCCCCATAACAGCTCTTTTACACTTCTGACTTGGAACAAGGATGAATTCGAAGATTTAATAATGCTATTCAAAATTACTTGAAGATTCGGGAACATAGCAGGTGCCGCCTAAAACAGAAGCAAAGAACAACGAAAGAAGTAAAGTTGTTGTTGAAAATTATTTTACAAAAAAAAGTGTAAAATAGAGTGTAATGTATTAAGTCATTGTGCATGCATTAACATCAGCCATTTCTGATGGGAAAAATCTACTACAACAATCTATTTATAATAGTATAACAAAGTGACAATTTTTCATCACCTTTGGCTTGGTACAACCCATTGAAATCAATGAGACGAATTTAGGAGGTAACATTTCTGGGGAAGTTAATACATCATTGTACAATATTTTACACACGTGGCAAAATTCATTACATTGTATTTTTCGTAAAATATTTGCAAAATCAATTTTAATAGGAGCTGCACATTGGTCTTACACTCTCTCTCTGTAAATCTCACTTGCTTTGGTTATGTTTGCATATTTTTTATTTCTGAAGCGTTCACATAATTATACCAACCTATCTATACACTCACATATTTAAACTATATACCTATACTAAGCTAAAGGGATTCTGTCTTGATTTGTATGTTGTCATTTTTATTTCTAAATTACACTGTTTACACTGCAAGTAATGTCATTGTATTTTAGTTGTATTATTGGAGAAGTGCAACATTATCTGCTACAGAAGACGAGGGCCTCTGCAATAAACAGTATGCCTGCTGCTAGTAACATTCGTTTTACAGTTTGGTCATAGAGCAAGGAATTACTTACAGCAACAGCGAGATTCAGAACAGTGTATGTGTCCTCTTCTGAACCATACGACCCCTCTCTTTGAAAGATGGCTCCATTTGGCTGCCAATATGAGACCGTATAGTTCTGATGTTGTGTAATGTTTTCTTTAGGAAGAAATCGGACACTATAGGGTCATGAGGGAAAAAAATGAAGAGTTCAATTAGGTAAAAGGTTAAAATGAAAGTAAAATTGAACAGATCATAAGTCTATGGCACTTGGGGTGATTGAAAGGGGTTTGTCACTGGACAAAAAACACGTTTTTTTCATAACTTGATAGCACTGACTACAGTGACTTGCTAGGGCACCCCTATGTCCGGGGATTGCTACTGAAATGAACAAGGGACCATTCTGAGCTTTTGTCAACCACCTACTGACATGAAAATTGCACAGTCGACTAAATGCTCTGAATCACCTCATGTGCCATTGCCTATATAGATATATTGCTTTATTAGCCCTTTCCCTCATATTCCCAGGTGCAGTAACCCATAGCAACCAATAAGACGTTTGCCTTTAAACCGGTGACTAATAAATGCTTTCTGTTGATTGGTTGCTATAGGTGACTACATTTGCACTTTTTATTACATAACTCCACCTTCGCTGCAACAATAAAGCACAGTTTGCATTTTGCCCCCAACAGCCTCCAGCTTATTGACAGAGTAAAATCTTGTCTTCTTTTTGTGTTTAAATATTTATTGACACTCAGTTGTGGGTGATTTCTTTTATAGGAAATGCATAAGGTGCCATTTTTATTTTTTTTAAAGAAGATTAACATAACAGTTGAATATTCAGGGCTGCATGAAAAGTGATATCATTTTACAAAGTTTTGTATTATAACAGTTTTTAAATATATAAATATACTTTTAGAGACAAGTGGTTTAGCACCTTTGTTGGTTAATAAGCCCTACAAGATACACAGGGGATAGACCAGGAACATTCATTTTAATTCAGCCATTTTGTTATTTTTACATGGGGCCCTACACTTGTTAGTTGGTAGGGATCACCACTCACCACTTAGTGAGCTAATAATCTGGGTCCCCTGTTTGTGGGTCCCACCTAAACAAATAGTATGGGACTCAATGACTTATGATAGTGACTCTAGTCATCAATAATAGTCTGAGATATAAAATTCTTATGGCTAGTGAAAAATCACATAATATCGGTAGCAAAAAAGGTTGATAAATTGTATCTTTTTTTTATAAATCTTCTCTTAGCCTCTAATTGTGACATGACCAACAAAATCTATGTATTAAACAAATACATATTTAAAATATGCCACCGTGGAGTCCCTTGTCCACTGCAAAGACATTTATATCAAGGCATATCGTTGTGATTTCAGCTATCCCTATGTTTAAAATTTAATTATTCCCTGATTTTTATAATATATATATATATATATATATATATATATTCATATATATATATAACTGCCATTTTTAAAAAAAACAGCATGACAAATCTAGTAACACAGTAACAGACTGTGATTATGGAGGGTGGAAAATTTGTGCCCATCAGTTTCCTTCTTCTGCTATAAAATCTTAAGATAATGTATATCTAGAGGTGCCACATTTGTGCATTATTTTTCCTCCCTGCTAATATCATTGGAATCATTTTTTCCAGCCAGAATACATTTTTCCGGCCAGGCCAGTAAAATACAGACTGACAGCTATGTACATCACAGCTGCTTAACTGGGGGCCCATGGGCCAGATGTCATCCTTCAATGGAATTTTATGACTCAGAACCTGCCTAAGGAAGTAACATTGTCAGTTCTGACCTAAGCTTATATTAAATATCAGTTAACCCTGCTACCATATGGAAAAAGGCAGTGCTCAGTTTCAGAACAAATCAGATTTGTTAAGCTTTCAGAAGGCATGATCAAATTGGCTTTACTGCATATTGTTATTTTTAAAATTCAGCATTGAATGTTATGGGTTCAAAGATGTATTATTCTTGCAACATATTTGTTCTATTAGAATAAAACCAGAAAATGTAATATTAAAAGAGTCAAAGAAAGGAGACTGGATTTATTAGTAAAAGTCAAGTCAGTGTATTTGCTGCCATGTAAGTGTGGCTAGTTATCTTGTCTGCTTATCAACAGAAAGAAAGGCTCCTGCGTCATTAAAGTGCAATGGCAGGTCACCAAACAAATTGCAGCACATCGGCCATAATATAATTGCAGAGCCAGTGTCCATAAAGATCATATCTCTGCCTTTCTGTAAAAATATATATATATATATATATATATATATATATATATATAATATAATATTTAATGCTGCAGAATGTGTTAGTGTATAGCTTGGTTTGTATATTGCACAATGAATTGCTGTGATTGGCTGCCAGAAACACACCTCCACTGCAGCCACTGAGAATTAACTTCTAAATACATTTTTAACTGATTAACTTCTAATTAAACATCTGCAAACATACCACTCACTTCAGTGCATTTGGAGTGAGAAGAAACTTGAGAAAAAAAGCCTATTGACTTTAAATGGAGTGAGAATAAAAGTCACCCATAGACTATAATATATTTTGCTACCAAAAAAAGTTGCCCATAGCCTTTAATCTGTTTTGTGATTATTTTTAAGCAAAGTGAAATGTGACAGATACGTTCATTGCTATTAATCATATGCAGTATATTATATATATTGGTAGAAATATACCTTTAAAGAAACAATATATTATATAGACCTATTCTGAGTAGCTTTTCAATTGGTCTTCATTTTGATATTTTTGGATTTTTGAATTACTTAAATTCTATCCTGTCTCTTTCCAACTTACAAATTAAAATTCTGTCTAGTTTGCTGGTTGCCATAAACATACAGTTTTAGGGGTCACATTGCAGAAGCTAAGTGCAAAGTGCACCTCGGAATGCTAATGATATATTATATATATATATATATATATATATATATATATATATATATATATATATATATATATATATATATATATATATATTATGTTTCTCCAGTTCCAGGACACTCACTTAATTAATAATAGTTTTTAATGACTTTCTTATATTTTGTCTAAGGTGTCAATTGTACCTGTCTCATAGGAACTGAATTTTAAATGTTTAAAACCTTAATCTAAATTAATATCTCATTGGCTTGTCTTGGCACAGAAGTTTAGGAACTAATGTTGCAGTGGGATAAACAGCTTGTGACCCATGGAGAACTGAATGAAGTCAGTTGCCTTATGCTTCCTCAATTATTATGCATTGTAATTATTATAGATATGATGACGTGTGCTATGAACATAACACAAATAATAAATCATATTAAGATTCACTTACTTACCGATAGATGTACGGGCCTTTTTGCTCAAGTGCTGGTCTTCCTCCATTCAGTACCTCATCAGGGTTTGTGACATGATATATCCAAAAATGCCTGTAGACGGGGCTTCCTGTCTCTATCCAGTTTGCATAGGCAATGGTTCCTTCTTCAATTACTGCTTCCTGTAAAAAGTAGTAAACAATGGCTTGAAGCAAAGTCCCTTGCGTGTTTAAATGTATATGTGAATGTAAAAAGGGGTGTCTAAGATGGGATATAATGACTGTGTAAAAATATATACAAGGAGAACAGGAAGAGTGTAGAAGGATGGATAGTGAAAAGGATGAAAACTGAAGAAAGAAGTACTACAGTTTCAGCATAAGACATACCAAGGGTTGGATATTTTTTAGCCAATAAAGGCATAAGTTGTTTAATGATGTAGCAATATTTATATATTGATTGATTGATTATTATTATTATTATTATTATTATTATTAACATGTATTTTTAGAGCACCAACATATTGCGCAGCTCTATAAAATAAATGTGTTTCTACAAAGAAATTACATGAATTACATACATAGATCATTTAGAGTTATATACATAACGACCAGTACAAAAGGTGAGGAAGGCTCTGTGCAAGAGAGCTTACAATCTAAAAGAGGAAGGGAATGAGAAACAACACACAGGAATGGGCAAGAACAGAAATAAGTAGGTGAGAGATGTAGCATGTGGTATTGCATGTAGTAGCTAAACAGAGTATGGGTAGGCTTCTCTAAATAAGTGTGTTATAAGAGATATTTTGAAAGCAGAAAGATTGGGAGAAAGTCAGACAGACTGTGGGAGAAAATTGCAGAGGAGGGGTGCAGGCCTTGCAAAGTCTTGAATGCGACATGTGCGAGAAGAGTTGAGGAGCAGGTCAGTAGAGAAGTGTAGTAAGTAGTTGGATGAGTAAATATAGATGAGTTCATAGATGATCATGATGTTACTTAGTGCATTTATGATCTCAACAGAATTCATTTTGCCCCTAGTGACAATTAAATGTCAACTCCCAGACTGAGGTTTTGTTTATTTTATCCTTGTTGAGCTTGGAAATGGGATTGGAAGGGTTTAACCATAGTTAAGAAAGGGCTACACTATCTCAACCCTAACCAGTCATTTACAGCTTGTGATATTTTCCTCACCTGAATGGTTGGAGATCTGCAGAATTCAGATGAATCAGTTTCTCACTAGTCAACCAATTTTTAATTTTTCAGTATAACTATATCAGAGCAACATGGTAGGGTTCATGTATTAAAGCAATGCACAGTGAAAACATCACAATTACATACCCACAATGGATCATTTTAGAAAACTGGCACATCCTAGTAAGGATTCCCAAGTAGGCAAGCTCTTTAAAGGCTTTGTTCAACTTAAATTAATTTAATACATTTTTAGTATGAGAGTGATATTCTGAGACAATATTATTTGTGGTTTTTGAGTTATATAAAAATCGCAGTTTCAGCAATCTGGTTGCTAGGGTCCACATTACACTAGCAACCATGCACTGATTTGAATAGGAGACTGGAATATGAATAGGAGCTGGTCTGAATAGAAAGATGAACATTAAAAAGTAGCAATAACAATAAATCTGTAGCCTTACAGAGCATTTGTTTTTTAGATGGGGGTCAGGGAAATTTGAAAGCTGGAGAAAGTTAGAAGAAGAAGGCAAATAGTTCAAAAACTATAAAAAAAATTAAGGCCAATTAAAAAGTTGTTTAGAATTAACCAATCTATGACACACTAAGGGGCACATTTACTAAGCTCGAGTGAAGGATTCGAATATAAAAAACTTCGAATTTCAAAGGTTTTTTTTGGGTACTTCGACCATCGAATAGGCTACTCCGACCTTCGACTACGACTTCGATTCGAACGATTCGAACTAAAAATCATTTGACTATTCGACCATTCGATAGTCGAAGTCCTGTCTCTTTAAAAAAAAAACTTAGACTACATACTTCGCCACTTTAAACCTACCGAGCTACAATGTTAGCCTATGGGGACCTTCCCCATAAGTTTTCTAAGCTATTTCTGATCGAAGAAAAATCGTTCGATCGATAGATTAAAATCATTTGAATCGAAGGATTTAATCGTTTGATCGAACGATTTTTACTTTTTTGATATTTGCGGTAAATCCTTCGACTTCGATATTCGAAGTCGAAAGATTTTACTTCGAGGGTCGAATATTCGACCCTTAGTAAATGTGCCCCCAGATTGGATCATCCAATGCCACCTGAGTATTAAGATGCTGGTTATGGTAGCTAACATTGCTGACATCCTGAGTTTAATCATGATGAGATGACTGTCTGCAAGAAATGTGATCTCCCTGTGTATGTGTGGGTTTCCTCTGAGTACACCCATAGACATACAAGCAGGTTAATTGACTCAACTGACCATAGTGTGTATATTGCATGAATGTAACATGGAACTTACACTCTATACTCCACTCTGGGCAGGGGCTGATGTGAGTGATGCACAATATTTAGCTGTGTAAAATGTGTTGGGGCAATATAAGTAAAAGGTAGTAATAATCAGAGCAACCACTCTACAAACATACAGTTAAGATGCCCGTACATGTACCAAAAATGTTTTACAAAGTCAT
This sequence comes from Xenopus laevis, assembly GCF_017654675.1. Taxonomy (NCBI): domain Eukaryota; kingdom Metazoa; phylum Chordata; class Amphibia; order Anura; family Pipidae; genus Xenopus; species Xenopus laevis. The sequence goes on along the minus strand of NC_054375.1, from coordinate 84,977,250 downwards.
ATGTGTATATTGCCCCAGTTCTAATCAACATCTATAGTACATGGACATCAGTTGGGATCAGGGAACATGATACACAATTGGGGATCAGGCAGGTTTGAAAATTTCATCTACTGGTGCACCTTGTTGGTAGTAGAAAGACATTAAGATTGGCAGTTTGCCGCCATGCAGTGACCAGTAGGATGTTTGCTTTTAAAATTGATTGGTTGCTATAGGTAACTGCACCAAGGAAAAATGACTGTCATTTATATAGCCCAATTTTATCTAATAAAAAAATAGAATCTTATAGAATATTATGTATTGTAATAGAATATTAGAGTAATATAATATAGAATATTTGTGAAACAGATCTATTATACCCACTACAGTTTGCTATATTTATCACAACAACACTTTGATTTGAGTTATGTTGTGCCAATTATTTTTTAATTCAGCTGTATGTGTAGCCACATGTTTACACTACGGGGGTTATTTATCAAAGTCTGAATTTATCTCAACATGTTCTGCCAAAAACTCTGATCACATCCGCACTGTTTTTTTCCACTTATTTATTATTCGATTTTCCAGAAAATGTGGTTTGTGGGAAAAAAAATCTGAATTTCAAAATTTTTTGGATTTTCCACCTGAAGACAGGTTTTGTATGCTTTTTTCCGAAAGCCCCCGAAATCTTCGGGGTATTGTGTGAAATACATTGCACATCAAAAAATTATTGGGACTTCTCCCATTGGCTTATATGCAACCTCAACAGGTCTGAGATGCCAGATTTTCTGATTTGGACTTTTCCATACTTGGAGTATAAAAAATTTTTAAAAGTCGGATTTTATACTAAAAAAATCACACATTTTTTTGGATTTTTGAATTCGGAGTTTAGTAAATAACCCCCTACATGTATCGATTTATTCAAGTATAACTTGCACTCTGCATTGTCCCCCAACACACTATGGCTGTTTAAGATGTTTTTTTTAGAATGTAGAATAATTAGACTGTAGACAATTTGTTTTATCATAAAGGAAAAGTTGTTGTTATGTTCTTTGCCTTTACCAAAGTATGTGCCAGAGATGCTGAGAGAGCAGTTCCCTGAAATATCATAAATCAATGATATTTTTTCTGTTGCATAATTTAAAAGTTTAAAAGTTCTCCATTAATATCTTTATCATTCAAATATGTTCTTTTTTACAAAGAAGCAAAAACCCAATATTAGTTTTTGATGTAATACAGGTATGAGACTTCTTATCCTGAAACCCAGTATCCAGAAACTGCCAATTACAGAAGGTAAAATAATTCAAAATTTTAAAATGATTTCCTTCTCTGTAATCATAACAGAGCCTTGTACTTGATGGTAATTAAGCTGCATGAATTCATATTGGTGGCAAAACAATTATATTTGTTTATTTATTGTTTGAATGATTTTAATAGCCTCAAGATATGGAATCTGGTCCAAAGGATTTCAGATTTCTACAATATGTTAGTAAACAAGAATAAAATACTAAAATGAAACGAAGCGTATAATATAGAGCTACTGTACCGTATCAATCTCCTTATTGATAATGATATCCCCTACAGGAAACAGGATTCCACCTAGAATAGCCAACAGTCCTCCAATGACAGAACCAGCAATTAACCAGCATTTTGTGCTGCAGCACATTGTACAGTAGCTGCTGGTTTCACTGCACCAAGTCGTGTAAGAGAGAGGGCAAACGCTCTGCTTGCTCTTACAGTGATGATATTCTGTGCTGGGTACGGCTAATGAAGTCTCTTAAATGTTCTGATGAAAGGAAAAGAATATTGTCATTTATCTCAAGTCAAAGTACACGATACAACACATAAAAGATAAGATAGTAGGTCACGTTTGCTTAGCTATTGGAAGCATGGCCTTATAATTGAGGCATTTTTACAAGCATGTTTACAAATATATATATATATATATATATATATATATACAGTAGTAATGGATCAGCACACTCATTTTAGAAGTGATTAAAGTGTCTTTATTGGTAACACAGCATTGTAACAATGCTGTGTTACCAATAAAGACACTTTAATCACTTCTAAAATGAGTGTGCTGATCCATTACTACTGCATATTATGAACATTGATCGTGCACCTCTACTCTATTGGAGATCGAGTGCGGACACCCAGAGCATTTCTATATATATATATATATATATATATATATATATATATATATATATATATATATATATATATATATATATATATATATATATATATATATATATATATATATATATATATATGTTTTTTCTTTAAGACAGTGTCTAAGGAAATAAGGTAATAAGGTACTGGGGGATTTCCCAATGTGATAGCTGAAGTGAAAAGTATAGCAAAAGGAAATAACTCAATTATTATAGTTTAGAAATGTTCACTTCCTTACTATTGAATTAATGGTATATCACGGCCACAACTGCCTCTATTATCATGATATATCCCATGTATGTAGTCATTTTGATTGTAGTGGTGTTCAAATGATTGGTGGTGGGGTGCTGTATTATCCTTTGTGAAGATATAGGGACACCAAACTGGGCTGCAAATTTTGCCAGGAGAATGCTTTTATATATACAATATATATATACTGTATATATATATTGATGCCCTTGCCATGCACTGGCTACACAATTAGATGGTGCGGAGGGAGGGGGAATGTGAGAAGTGCAGTGACAAATTTCAAATTCATGTGCGTTTTGTTAAATTCCCCTAAACTCCCTTACATTCGAAATTCAACTAACCGAAATTTATTAATAACATCGAATTTTTTTAACTTGAACAAATTTAAACAACCCGAAAACTCGAATCGAATTCAATTCAAACTATAAACACTCTATTCGAATTTAAAAAACTAGATTCAAGTTTTTTAATGTCAGGAAGGCTACAAACATCACCAAATTGATCCCTGGACCTTTCCCATTGACTTATACAGTATTTAGGCAGGTTTTAGATGGCTTATAGTCAAATTTGGGTGCTTAAAGGGTCACAGTATAATTAATCTTGATATTAGAATTCGAATTAAAGCTCAAACTGAGTTTGGATAATTCACAATTTGAATTTGAGAGTTTTGACCAAAAAAAATTAGAAAATTTGAATTTTCACTGCGACTTTTAATAAATCTGCCCTTTAGTAAGTGCAGAATGGAAAGTGAAGGTAATTGCCTGCCCCTCCTTTATGCCTAAGGCAAAGAGGAAGGGCAGACAATATAATGTATGATTGACAGCTGGGAGTTTTAAACGAGTATATAACAGGTCGAGATGTTTTAATGAAAAAAGAATTTGAGTTTCATGTTTAATTAAGGACTTTTATTTTTATTATATATTTTTTATATTTGGGTGACAGGTCCCCTTTAAAAACTTAATAGAAATCATTCTTAATTACTTATCAGTTGGTTTTCATTATTTATTTCTTATATTTTTATAATTCACCTTCCTCTTTTGCCTTTTTTCCAGTTTTCAAATGAGGGTCACCGACCCCAGCCAGCGAAACCTACTGCACATCATTCTGTTTTCATGCAGAAATTGGGTTTCTGGTCCTTTGCAGCCTTACAATGTCCTAACTCTAGAGGACCACTAGATTTTCCTAATAGTGACTTTGACCCTCTACATCACAGGAAAATTAAATATTGCAAAGACATGTTACTAGTGACATTTATATTTCATAAATATAAAATAATATTTTGAAAATCAGAGGGTTACTATTGAAGCAGTAACATTCTAGAATTACATGCCTTTAATGTATCACACTTATTAAAATCAAATACAGAAACGAGAACAATCCCTGTGAAACTTCCAGACTTAATCAATTTTACATATGACGGTAAACCTATTTGCATGTTATCATTCTTGGCAGGAAAGCATTAGTTTTAGCCAATTCCATTTGCTGCAGAACTAGCACATTGGTGCCATCTAGTGTTGGTATTCTATTAATGCAATAAGAAAGTGCTAGTTCAGTACAAGTATAGGTGGTGTGTGTTTGTATTCATGTGAAGGCAACCTTTTCATGGTGCTCTCTATATTACACTCAGTGGGGAAACCTTGGAACCCCTTGTATTGTGTAGGTGGCAGATACTGAATATGATACATAATATAGCCACTGTTTCACTGGGGTCCTGAAGCTATTCAGAATGGATGTAGAAAGTGAACCCCCTAACACAACACAGTAAATAAAAGTAGTAGAATTGTATGGGGTGCCATTTGTCCCATGTACACTTTGTCTAAAAAAAATACATTCAAATATATCCCCAGTACACAGAATGAATGTCTCTCAGGGTACATATGTAAATGTGACCAAATACACTGCTAAAAATATACAAAATACATATTCCTAGTGAAAAATGACAACAAAATAAAATTTGTGCAAAAGAATATCATTATATTACAAACTCCATTTTGTGAATTTTAACAAGCATTCTGTCTCACAAACATCTATGTAACAGAGCAGGCATGTATGAAGCGATTTACAGAATGAATTATGTAAAAAAAAAAAAAAAACCTAGACAAAATATATGATGGTGTAAGTAACTAGTGTATGCAAAGTTAGATTTTAATGACATGATATATCCTTATGACAGAAGGGAAGATTCTATAACACAGAATTCATTCTATCAATACTAGGGATGCACCGAATCCACTATTTTGGATTCGGCCGAACCCCCGAATCCTTCCTGAAAGATTTGGCCGAATACCGAACCGAATCCTATATCTCATATGCAAATTAGGGGTGGGAAGTGGAAAACATATTTTACTTCCTTGTTTTTTGACAAAAAGTCACGTGATTTCCCTCCCTGTCCCTAATTAGCATATGCATATAGCATAGCATTCGATTCCGAATCTCGAATCGAATCCTGGATCCCTAATCAAAACAATGAACAATCAGTTCCACAAAACTGACAAAATACTGATTCTGTGAAACAATACTGTCAGTCAAATTACTGAACCAATAAGAAGCAAGCATACTCATTAGCCAATAACAGGAGGGTTTTATGGGAGTTCATATACTGGTCTTTCTTCCCAGTTTTTTAATTGGTTCTGTAAAGTGTTGACACACACACACAAACACACACACAGCAGCAAATTAACTAATGACATTGTGTTTACTGTCAGCACAAAGTTACAGTTCACACAAAATCAATTATTTTGCAAAGAGATCTGGATGGATTGGTGGTTTAAGTATCAAGTTGTCTATGGAGATACAACGTAGACAAATACATTGTTTCAGACTTACTTATTGGAGATCTGTCATTCTTTCCACCTTTATTACAGAATACTACTCACATATCAAATAAACGTTAAGGTTAAAGCAGAGACAAAGAAAATGAAGGCTTGATGTGGAAGCAGTAAAATTATATAACTGTCAGTAATAAAACGTATTAACAAAAATGTACAAAACATAAAAAGTGCTACAAACACAATAATGTAAAACATGCAGTACTGCTTAGGTTTAGCAGAACTGTATTCATGAGGAGCTGCAGTTTTGCAAGCTAGGGAGCACCAGTAGTAGCTAGCTGCTACAGAATCCAGCACTTTCAAAATCTAATTTTTAAATATTTCGAGGTAATTTTAGTGTATTTCGACTAGGAAATAGTCCAAATTCTAATTGAATTTGAAAAAAAATCGAAAATTGAAATGCATCATGTACTGTCTCTTTAAAAATTTGACTTCAACTATTCGCCATCTAAAACCTGCCAAATTGCTGTTTTAGCCTATGGGGGAACCCCTAGAACCAATTTGGAGTCATTTGGTGAACTTTGAAAAATCAAAGTTTTTTGTGGAAAAACTTTGAATAGAATTTGATCGAATACAATCCAAATTCGATTCGAACAATCAAATACAGCCTATTCACCTGAAGTTAAAAAATTTAATTTTTTTAAAAAAATTTTGGTTGGTCTTTTTTTATTCAAATTTCGAGGTGATGGGAGTTTAAAATAACTCCCATCAACTCGAAATTCGACCCTTGATAAATCTACCCCTTAGTACCTGCCAGAGTACTTGTAACACCAGCTGTTATGTTTTGGGTAGCTGAGGATGAGTAGAGTATAACAGTGCTTTATTAGCAGAGACTCATGCAGGCATTACACAGTAAGATTTCACTTTCACTTTTAAGCTACCAGGAAGTATGCACAGTATAAGTATGAGCACAGTGACATCTACAGGCCATTTGCATGAACATCACATATTCCCCCTATAGTAGGAAAGCATTTGGACAAATATAATAAACAGCAATATTAAAACAGTATACATATTAAAGCAATATTATGCATCCTTCACATCACATAGTCCTTGGTCCATGCAGGTAGTTTTCTTATTCTCTCAGTACGCCTTATAGGTTCACTTTCTTTAGGCCTATTGCAGTTGATAACCATAGTAGGACAATGTCCTTCATCAAATGGATCTTTTCCAAAGTCATATCTAACAGGAGAAAGACGACTTGCATTCCATATGCATCCATCAGACAGTTCATATGTATATGGTCCTCGCTGGTGTCTCACTTCAAGTGGTGTAGTAAATTTAGATTGTCCTTGTTTCAGTATTCCTGGTTTCTTAATTCTGACTAAAGATCCAGGCTGAAATTGCACTTCTCTTGCACCACATTTTCTGTCAGTATAAGCCTTGCATTTGGCTTGGTGACGTTTCACAATGTCAGCCAGGCCTGGACTGGCAGTATATCTTTTCGGGCATTTGCCTGAGGGGCCACTCTATATTTTGTTTAAGTGGGCTGCTCCTGGAACATAGCACTGATTGCCTCAGGAACTCTTTGAATGCATTCAATGGGCTCTAGGACCGCTCCTCCGTCCTATCGCCAACGTGGCTCTGCCCCCCCACTCCTCTCTCGTCTCACGCTGCTGCCGTGCTGTGTGAGTGTCCCAGCAGCCCAGCATGGAGTAGTCTGTGGTGTAAGTAAGGCCCCCGGGGGGTGGAATCGGGGATCCTACTGGGGGCTCCACCTTTCATTCACATTATATTTTGGATTGTTTAGTCTTCTTGGGCTGGTCTTATATTATCCAACCCCATAATAAAATGATTTATGCTAGCTTAATTAAGATCTAGTTCTGTCTTTTTATTACAGAAAAATTGAGGTATTTTTTGTTTAAATAGGATGCTGTGAAAAATGGTTCTGGAATCTGGATAATGTTTTTTTCTGGCAAATACCAGGAAAGGTTTATGCAAAAAACGAAGGAAGGACAGATCTTTAGGAATGGCAGCTCTTATTTTTTTGCGCCCTGGTGAAGAGCAGGCACAATTTTCCACTATAAAATATATTTACTGCTTGCAATGTCACATGCTTATATGTGATTCAGTATTCTGCTCATTAATAGAAACCAAGAAAATAACACCCTCCTAATCCTTACTAATTCATTTCTATCCATCTTCCACTGTGATCTTGGGGGTGGGGACTGAATGGATGAACCTGAGGGACAGGTAAATTTCTTCTACAAATGTTATATGAAGGGAGTGTGACTGTGGGATAGCAGGCATAGTAGGGAGAGATGGTGTCTATAGTAACAGTGGATAATAGTCTCTGGGAAGGGACTGTGACTGTGGGATAGCAGGTATAGTAGGGAGAGATTGTACCTATAGTAACAGTGGGATAATAGTCTCTGAGAAGGGACTGTTACTATGGGATAGCAGGTATAGTAGGGAGAGATGGTACCTATAGTAACCGTGGGATAATAGTCTCTGGGAAGGGACTGTGACTGTGGGATAGCAGGTATAGTAGGGAGAAATGGTGCCTATAGTAACAGTGGGATAATAGTCTCTGGGAAGGGAGTATGGCTGTGGGATAGCAGATATAGTAGGGAGAGATGGTACCTATAGTAACAGATACCCTACTGTAAATGATAAGGATATTAGAAGTCACTAAGGGGTTTTTCTGTGACCATATAAAGGCACAAGGCTGCAGACTGAGTTATGCAGGGAACTCTGAGTATCACTCATGTATTATAAGGGATAATGTACCCCCTACTGTAAATGATAAGGATATTAGACGTCACTGGTGGTCTGAGTGGATGTGTACAAGATCATCACATGTTTACACGTGGGCTGCTTTTTTTGCCTGGGCTGCTTTTTACCCCCAGTCCGGCCCTGATGTCAGCAGTAGATGATTTTGTAGGCATAGTATTTTGTGGAAGTTTAATGTCTGCAACATGTAACTTAGTGCGCATCTGTCTGCCATGTAATAATTCAGTTGGAGATGATTGGTTATGTAGGAACTCTTCCAAGATTTCCCAGTAAGATTTGCTGTCTGTAGTGCTTCTTTCAGACTTCTGTTGAATCGCTCGATTTCTCCTGTGGCTTGTGAGCACAATGTACAGAGCACAGATTGCAGAAGCCAATGACCAGTACATTTTTTTCTCTTAGTGTTCTTGCACTCAAAGGAGAAGGAAAGTTAAAATCATTTGGGGGTGTCAAATGTTAGGCACCCCCCCCCAGTGATTATACTAACTTTCCTGTTGCCCAAGGCAGGTGCTCCTGTCCAGCCCAGCCAGTATTTCTGTAGGAGCACCATGAAGTCTTCATCTTCTTCTTCTACATCTTCATTCTTCTCTGCTTCTGGGCCAGCCAGTGCTTTGTGTTATCTTCCCACTCTACTGCATATGCACACCAGGTGTGATGAACAAAGAGGTGGAAGAGGGTTGCTCCATACTACAGTACCCTGGCCCATGCAATTTTCAGCACACAGGAGCACCTCCATGGGGTATCTCATATGTGATTGTGTCCCTCTCCCCAGTGATTTAACCTTTTTCTTCATCTTTAAGTCTAGGGGTGGTAAATGTCGTATCACTGCAGGGAAAATGCAAATGTATGTGTTTAAAGTGGACAATACTTTAAATGCCATTGAAGGGTTTTCTGGATAATGGGTTTCTGGATTATAAATCCCTTATCTCTTGTAACCACCAACCAATGTTTATTCATCAAGCCTAAACTATATTAACATAACATATTTCCACCATAGATTTCATACCAAAAGATCAGAACAGAACAGTTTGTTTTTGGATATGCATAACACTTTAATTACATAAAAAAATTAGCTGTGATGTATCTTTACTGTTTGCTTTTATCATTTTGACATTATTTTCCACAGGTGCTTTTTTCTATGCAAATTCTGGGTACAATTTAATAAAATTAACATTTCATGGAAATTAATGTTTGAGAGAGTGAATTAGTTCCAGTCAGGCAGTGTTAACTGAACTTTATTGTGAGCAATATTGGTGAGACCCATAGAATCATCTGGATATGTATTCCACTTGTTATGCAGGTTTACCGTCAGCTTTACCTGAAAAAGAAGAAGTGGCACCTTTTCAATTTTAGCTACAAAACAAATGAAAGGACTTGTGTTAATATTGACCTGGATCATAATAGTTGCACTTGAATAGGGAACTGGCTCAAGGACAGATTACAAAGAGGGGTGGTAAATGGAACATATTCTAATTGGACTAGTGTAATTAGTGGAGTACTGCAGGGGTTAGTACTTGGGGGTCCGTTTACTAAAGTGCGGTAAATCTGACTTTAAGTTTCCGCATGTTATCGCTGAGAATATTTTTACGCCAGAATATTCGCAGCGACTAAGTTTACTAAACAGCGATGCGCTCAGAAGTCATTGCGATCACTTGCGGTAACTACGTTAAGGAACCAGCTTACGTTAGTGGTAATTTTAGCGAGTTGCGAATTTTCTGGCGAAAAATTAAGTTTTTGCGAATATATATGCTATAAAATAGTCTTGTTTTATGGCGGTTATTATGGGAAATTTTTACTGTGACATTTATGGCCAGAAATGCATCTTCAAAACTTATAAACTTTATTGACTGATGATTATACCATCCAACAACATTACCAGAGTAACACCAATCAAACATGTCTGTATCATATAAACCCTTCTGCCAATAGAATCATAGGAACAAGAAATCATACCAGTCAATCTCTTTGCTTCATAGAAATGCACAGTTTAATGTAGCCAATCACAATGAAACCAAAAAAGTGTAGAGGCTGACGAATCCTTGGACTTTGATGCCGCTGCCAATAATACGACTCTGAGCTGAAACTGCTGCTGTTGCACCACATGGAAGCAGAAGCCAAAACACCCTGTCAGCAATAGCTACAGATCTGTCTCCTGTCAGCAAAGAATTATGGGTAAAAAAAAACATTATTATGGGATATTTCCTTCCCCTTGAGAATTTTCTGGCGAAAAAAATACTTTTACGCCAGTACATAGATGGCGGTAAAAGTTTGCGAATATTCTGGCGTTAATTTTGTCTATAGCACATTTCGCTGTTTAGTAAACCAAGCGTTAATATGTACGTAGCGTTATTTTCAGTGAATGCGATAACTGGCGAACAATTATTCTTGCGCAAGAAAATTCGCAAATTTATATTTACCGCAGGTTAGTAAACTGGCGATAACATATTTGGCGAAAATTCTGTCTATAAATTGTCTATAAATTGTGCGAATATTTTTAACGCACTTTAGTAAACGGACCCCTTGGTCTTTTGCTTTTCAGCTTGTTTATTAATGACCTGGAGTTGGGCATTGAAAGTACTGTTTCTATTTTTGCTGATAATAATAAATTGTGCAGAACTATAAAGGTGGCCATACACGGAGAGATATGCTCATTTGGTGAAGTCGCAAAACGAGCGGATCTCTCCCCGTTATGTTCACCTTGAGATGGGCGATATTGGGCTGATCCGATTGTGGGCCCTAGGCCCCAACGATCGGATCATAATGATGGCTAAATGGGTGGTCGGATCGCGGGACCGCATCAACTAACAAATGAGGTCCGTGATCCGGCGGGATTTTTATTCCCGTCCGATTGACAGTAGGGATGTAGCGAACTGACGATTTGGTGTTCGCGAACTTCGAACACCCGCTAAAATCGTTCGATTCGAACGATCGAAGGATTTTAATCGTTCGATCGAACGATTTTCATTAGAATCGAACGATCGAAGCATTCGATCGAATGCTTTTCATTCGATCGAATGCTTACAATCGTTCGAACGAATGGAAATCGTTCGATTTTTAGCGGTCGAAGGAATTCGAATGGTCGAATGGTCGAACGATTTGTATTCGAATCGAACGCGAACTCAAAATGCGAACGTCGCGCGACGTTCGCGAACATTCGGCGGACGCGAACGGTCGAAGTTCGCGCGAACAAGTTCGCCGGCGAACAGTTCGCTACATCCCTAATTGACAGCTGGCCGACTTTCAGCCAGATATCGATGGGGAAGCCCGTTGGAGGGCCCCATACACTGGCCAATAAACTGCTGACTCAGCCTGTCAGCAGCTTTTATCAGCCCGTGTATGGCCACCTTTACTTGCACAACACAAGTTCTCCTGACATAGATTATCTCTAAAAAAAACTAAAAATTCTATGTTGCCCTTAGCTCTCATGGAGCTGTCACAGTCTAGTGTTTTGACAAACAACAGAACTCTTTTGAATTTTTGGCAATAAATTCTGTTTGCTGATCTGAAAAGAGGAGGCAACTGCCAATGAAACAATAGGAGGTGACACTGATTTACAAACTGGGTACAATAATCCCTTTGAATATCTATAAAGAATTTCATCCCAATTACTTTTGTGAGAATACACTTCTTTGAAGACACATTATTATTTCTATCAGGTATGTGGTAAAATACTTGATGTTTATTTAATGGTGCCTAAAACACATGTTCAGGAAAGGAAGGTACATGTACCCAATTTGGACAAAATAGCTGCATTCCATGCTGAAACAAGTATCACTTCTATTAAGTGATTAGTCACACATTACAAGAGTATTACTTTGGTGATGAAGTGGATATTCTAATCTGCAGGTACCCAGTATCCTGTACAGACCAAAAGAGTTAAGACCTTGATTTGTAGCAGTCGGATGTTACAATGCATACAGGTAATTCCGAGCTAAGCCGTTTGTATCATTCCATTTATTTAGACACAGCTGAGTCAATAGTCCAACAATGTATCATATAATAATCAGCTTTAATAATTCATACAAGAAACCCCTCCATACATACCGTTTCCCTTTTTCGATGCTTCGATGCAAAGTGGGATTGAACATCCCAAAAGCATAGCCGAACCAACGCAAACAAATTGTATTGCAACTATCTCAATAGTCTTCATTGGATTAATCACTATGGACTTAAAATCTTTCGCTGCATCATCAGTTATGAGGGATGTCTAAAAACAAGAAAGAAACAGCAGTTTATCCAATTGCAATAAGTGACAAAAAAATACAAAATTGGACTATAACATTAGAATGATAGAGAATAAAGTCACATGAATTAAACTGGCTATATATGCTTAGGTTTGGTAGGGCAGTTTGGCCAATTATGACGATCGTGCCCGATCATATGAGCATCTATGGACAGGGGGGACTGCCCTGTCAGCAAATTTCATTGGGGGGGATGCCCTGTCTGCCCTGAGAGTATATTTTCATCAATCAGGTATTGAATAGGAGCTGCAGGTCCTCTTCATGCCATTGGCTCAATCAGTGGAACTAACAAAGATAGCCATAGATGTGGCCCCTTGTATGGTATCTTTCTTTTTGGGTCTGCCAGCCAATTTGTACAGTTCAGCTCCATGTATGGTTCCCTTTAGAATTCCAGCAACAACTATTTAAAACATTTGTGCTGGGAACCAAAAGCTGCACATTATTTTAACATACCATGAGGAACAATGGAAACAACAGCGATAAGGGCAAATAACCCCACATGTATTAATATTACCTGTATATCCTAATAGTAATGTTTATTTGCTCGCCTCAATTAACCATAGAACAGGGAACACAAAGTCTGAATGCAGTTTTGACATCACCCTGAAAACAAATTCACAATGTTAGCTTGATTGATGTGATTCATTGTTTTGCTGTGATTCATGCAAATAGAGGGTTTTTATAGATTTTTTTTCCATTCTGTTTAAATGATTTAGCAGATCAATTTGAAAAGAAATAAAAATTAATATCTTGCCATCTAAAACCTTCTGTGCGAGGCCTACAGGTGGTATCAACCATGGCTAGGTCCCTTCCTTGATGGAGCCAACCCATTATTTCCCTCCAAATCACCCCATCAGTGAGAAAACAGCATATCACCGAGTAGGGAGACTACCTTTCCGTAATTCAGAGCTTTCTGGATATCGGGTTTCCAGATAAGGGATCCTATACCCAAGGTACTGTTTTATTATTACATAGGAAACGGAAAACCTTTTTAAAAGTTTGGATTGTTTGGATAAAATGGAGTCTATGGGAGACTACCTTTCCGTAATTCAGAGCTTTCTAGATAATGTGTTTCCGGATAACTGATCCCATATCTGTATCTTCTTTTTCAATTAATGTAGTAGCATTTTTCTGATTTCAAATCGTAAATATCCCTGACCAAAAATAATCCAAACCTTTAAAATCCCATGACTTTAGACCATGTGACTACAGAAATTGTAAATATTTCTCCTGGGATTAAGATAATTTACATATGTAAATTGTTGATTGGGTATGTTATGGTATTCGGCCTAATCTGAACAAAGAGGAGTCACTGCATCCCTATTTCTGCCCAATATGTGCAAATAAAATAATTCTTGCTAAGAATGTTCTTTTCCCTCTAGTCATTTAGGCTAAATAAGGAGCAGCATTGCACATTGTGCAGAAGTAATTTTGGACCATTCTTATTGGCTGATGTGCTCCAGGCCATTGAAACTGTGCTGAGAAGCAGATTTTCATTAGCAGGGCCTGGGCATCTTGTTAAAACAGAATTATAAAATAAATTGCAAGCATTGTCCCTAAAGGGGTGGTTCACCTTTAAATTATCTTTAAGTATGTCATAAAATGGATAATTCTAAGCAACTTTTCAATTAGTCTTCATTTTTTTCTTTTTACTAGTTTTTAAATTATTTGCCTTCTTCTTCTTCTGATTCTTTCCAGCTTTCAAATGGGGGGTCACTGCTCCCATCTAATAACAAATGCTCTGTGAGGCCACACATTTATTGTTATTGCTACTTTTTATTACTCATCTGTCTATTCAGGCCTCTCCTATTCATATTCCTGTCTTATTATTTAAATCAATGCATGGTTACTATGGAAAGTTGGACCCTAGCAACCAGATTGCTGAAGTTCAAACTGGAGAGCTGCTAGATAAAAAGCTAAATACCTCAAAAACCACACATAATAAAAAATGTAAACCAAATGAAAACAATTTGTCTCAGAATATCACTCTGTACATAACACTAAAAGTTAATTTAAAGGTGAAGAAATCCTTTTAGGGGTGCTGTGGAGCACTAAGCAGGTCATTCCTAAAATAACGAGTAAAATAAGGCCGTATTAATGTAAGTAACCTTTGGTAGGTGAATTATCTACAATAACCCAGTCAAACCCCTGATCTTAATTCTATTGAGAAACAGTGGTATTTAAATAACTTAAACAAATCTGCCTGGAAGTATGGGCCAAAATAAACTCCCAAACAGCTGGAAAGTTGTTACATACTTACCCCCAAAATATCTAAAGCTATAATTGCTGCATAATATGGCTGTACAAAGTATTGGAAGCTGATTCAAACAGCAAATCTCAGGTTTTTGTCCTTATGATTTTTTTCAAACATAAACACAATTAAAAAAGGCTCGTAAAAATATCACACCAAACAGAATTTCAGTTGGACATAGGTCTAAATACTTTTGTGCTGTATTTGAAGTGTTTTGATTTTCTTGCTGTTAATGGCTCATCACTCAGAGCAGTTGAAATATACTTTTAGATCTCACAATGGTTGATCCTCAGGCTGTTATGACCAATGTAGTGTATCCTTGTGCAAAATGCTATCTTTTGGTTATCTTACTAATGTTACAAGCATTTCTTTTTTAGAGCATTAACAAGTCATAATTGCCTGCACTGTGATAAACCTCTTGAAATTACCAGTACTGCACCTACTGTATGAGGATCATATAAAACATATACAATGGGACAAAAAAAACAGAAGTCTATAAGGTTAAACACTTTCAAAACTCTTCATTTGACACAAAACTAACTAAACAGGGTTTAAAATGGCATTTTTGAGAATATCTAGTGCTGCTCGCAATGTAAAATCTTTCGTTAGCGAATATTACATCGCTCATTATTGCTAAGCAAAGGTTAGTGTTAACACCTGTTCTGGAGTTTTGTTAAATATTTTGTCTCAAAAAACACAATTGTGACATTTTATTACATACACTTTGCATGTTAGCAAAAGCCATTTGTTCACAAACAAGTTGAGGTCTGAAATCTGTCAAACCATGAAAATCTTGGTTGCTAACATTCGAAACAAAACATTTTACATTGCCCCATAATAGTTTAATCTAATGCTACATTATTAGCAGATGCCATCACTAGACAAACGCTTTTTGTATTGTAGTGTCTGGGTTTTAGTCAATGCCATACGGCCAAATAGTATTTGCTGTCACTGTAGCATTCTTATTGTCAAAGACATTTGCTTATTGCATCCTCAAACCTTGCACAAGCTCTAGTACTAGTGGTTTTAAAATCATAATATGCAGGGAAGTTAATTGAGTTTTAGCTTACAGGCTCAACATCAATGTAGCTCCTATGCTCATCTTCATTGGGCTTCAGGCCTCCCACAGAATCCAATAAGAACTGACTTCCATGCAGGAAATGAGGCAGAGAAAGGAAAATTGGTTTACCTAAAATAACATTTACATTTTTTTAGTGTGATTACTTTTCAAAAGAGTATTGTTTTTCAGTATTGGCATTTGGGCACACATTTTACCCTTTTAACAAATGTTATAGTCAAAAGTGTTGGGGCAGAGGTTGGCCCTGTAAGCATTAGAAACAGGTCAGGCAGAAAAGTATGAGTAATATTAGAGTAGAGTTAGAGAAAATGATGCTGACTATGGAGCATCTCTGAAGATAGAAAACAAAAGGAATGGACCGCTACTGCTCACCGCGTATTACCAACCAGGTGCTCAGTCAAACAGTGCCCCCACTAATATCATGTCTGAAGTTTAGACCGTTAGGGATTCTGGTGTCCAATTTAAGGATCCAGAAAGCCTCTCTAAGATTTAGTCTGTGAATGATATCCCCTCCTCTGCTCGGTACTTTCACTTTTTCAATTACTTTAACTTTTAGGTCCTTAGTCCCACTTGGTGAACATATTTTGAAATGTCTACCAACCGGGGTAGTCTCCTCCCTATTGGTTATACTCCTAATATGCTCCCTTATTCTCTCTTTCAGCATGCGTGATGTGCGACCAACATACTGTTTATTACAATTATTAATAACAGTTAATTATTCACAGACTAAATCTTAGAGAGGTTTTCTGGATCCTTAAATTGGACACCAGAATCCCTAACGGTCTAAACTTCAGACATGATATTAGCTATTTCTACTAGATATAAGAGATTTCTGGATCCCCAGTAGGTAAGGGGGACCCATCTAGAATAGTCCAGGGGTTATGTATCATTCAGAAAAAAGATTTTCTTTCCCCCCCCCTCCCTTCCCTCACCCTTTCCTTATAATATTTGTCATCTCAACAAGAGAATTGTACTATACTGAACAGGACCATCCTCAACAAGACATTAATATTGGCAGTTTGTTTGGTTTTTAATCTTTTTTAACAGCATCACGAAAAAAAGTTTTTAGATATATTTAAATAAAGTAGTGATTTTATTTAAAGCCCACTAGGGGTCACTGTTACTTTTTGTATAAAAACCCAGCTGTTGACAATGACTTGTTACCTATGCGTTAGGTTCTACAGCAGCAACCCCAATAAATCCTTTCCAGAAGTGCCGTCTGCTTGTTTTGAGTCTATTGACTATGGAGCATCACTCAGTTTCTGGAATGTCCCAAAAGTTCCGAATAAACAAGAAGTCAGCATATTAATTCAAGCAAGCATCAGCATATTGAGTTTAGGGATGTAGCGAACTGCCGATTTGGTGTTCGCGAACGCCGTTCGCGAACACCGGCAAAAAATGCGAACGTTCGCGAACAGTTCGCGAACTTCGAACACAGCTAAAATCGATTTTAATCGTTCGATCGAAGGATTTTCATTCGAATCGAACGATCGAAGCCATTCGATCGAATGCTTTTCATTGGATCGAATGCTTACAATCGTTCGAACGAATGGAAATCGTTCGATTTTTAGCGGTCGAAGGAATTCGAATGGTCGAATGGTCGAACGATCGAACGCGAACTCAAACTGCGAACGTTCCCAAACGTTCGCGAACATTCGGCGGACGCGAACGGTCGAAGTTCGCGCGAACTAGTTCGCAGGCGAACAGTTCGCTACATCCCTAATTGAGTTACAAATAGTGTTGATCAGATGGGTAATGATAATTAAAGTTCTAGCGAGCCCCTTGTCCTGAAACATTTACCTTCTAACAAGTGATTCCATGTATGTACGAATCAACTAAGGAAAACTGAATTTGAATAACTGAATTAAGGTCTAATGAAATGTCTAGTTAATCTTTGTAATTAATAATATGTAAATATGTTTTTGTAAGACTATAAAATCATAAACTGTGATATAGTGACAGACAATTTGTCTGAAGTGGTTAAATGCTATGTTGGAATTCTAAGCTTAAATGAATCAAATGCTTCCTCTGTGTTACAAGGGTCTCCAGGTGTGGTAATTTAAAGGACTTTAACCAGACTTCTCAGAAGAACTTGGGAAGAACTCTGTTTGAGCCAGAACCTGCACATTGCTCAAACTGACCACAAGGGAGAAGGGACAGTAAACACCCCTTTTTCTTCTTCTTGCTCTTTATACAACAGGTGTGTAGATAACACACACAGATGTCAAACAACAATTGAAGAGCCGTTTCTTGCAATTGCTTCAGGTCTGAAAATATTTGAAGGACTTGTTATAGTATCTATTTGAAATAGTATTAGTATTTGAAACCAAAGAATAAAAGTCGAGTGAATTAACCATTTAGCTGAATGCTTTCCCGAGCCCATTCTGTAAAGAATATTTATTATTTACACTCATAATATACTAAAGCACTTAGTCGATAGAAAAGTAAAGTATCCAATTTTTTTAACGGCTTACGGTCTCGGCAGGCTCTGAGCTCCAGAATGCCAGCAACAGTGCAATTTCTTGTAACTTTCATATCTTTGCAAAAACAGTGATTATCTGGATTTTCTGCAGAGGATGCAAAAACTTCTTTTGGCACCACAAAACGATTAATTTTTATTCCCTTCAG
Organism: Xenopus laevis; assembly: GCF_017654675.1. NCBI lineage: Eukaryota > Metazoa > Chordata > Amphibia > Anura > Pipidae > Xenopus > Xenopus laevis. The sequence goes on along the minus strand of NC_054375.1, from coordinate 84,959,091 downwards.
TTTATATTCCCTTTGAAATACTCCATACAGGGACCTGTTGTAAAGTAATATATTAAATGTAGAGAAACATCCTGATTTTTTGGCATTTGACATCCAGAAGGAACATTTTAAACTTTTCAGTTTTATTATGTTTTTCCACTGGGAGTTATTAGCTATTAATATGTGTTGAGGTTTGGATTTTACAGGCATAGGATTTATTACCCAGAGTGACTGGGGTTTTTCCAGATAAGGGATCAAAATACAAATATTATTTAGTACAGGTATGGGATCTGTTATGCAGAATGTGTGGGACCTGGTGATTTCTTTCTATAATTTGGATCTTCATAACTTAAGTCTACTAGAAAATCATGTAAACATTAAATAAACCCAATAGACTGGTTTTGCTTCCAATAAGGATTGATCATACTGTATCTTAGTTGGGAGCAAGTACAAGGTACTGTTTTTTTACAGAGAAAAAAATAAATCTTTTTTTTAAAAAAAAATATTATTTGGAAAAAATTGAGTCTATGAGAGACATCCTTTCCGCAAATTTCGGAGCTTTCTGGATAATGGGTTTCTGAATAACATATTCCATACTTGTGCATAAACCAGTTGCTAACAAGTTTTGCACATTTACTTGCACAACAATTTAAGTGCAGAACTGAGTGTTTCCTAATTCACCAAAGGGCACATTGTCAGCAAACAAGAGGGTTTTAATAGCTCCCGTTATAAAGCAGATTTGTGTTACTGGTTTGAATAATCTACAATACTGGAAATCAAAATGTATTGCTTAAAATACAATATTTTAAATATATCCACTCTGAAATTAAGGAAACATAGAGACCACCAACCAATGTGGTTAGACATGAAGATATTTGCAAAAAATACTCAAGGCTCTATCACTAGTTTTCTCTACCAACCAAATCTGAGTATCTACAGATCTGAGCATTATACTGTATATCTGCTGATTATTAAAGTATGAAAATACCTGCAGGCATCGGGCAAAAATAAGTAAAGGTGATTTTTCTGTTTAACAAATGGAGGATATAAGACAGCATCTGCAAAACATATACATCATGTGCATTTGTGAAAAATAGCAATGGCTATGCTGTGTGTTCATGTTTTGTCTGCATACTACATTAATTGTGCCGTCCAATTAGGATGGATGTTTAAAAGGTTATTCTAGTCAAATAAAGAACTAGTGCAGTCTATTTTGTACATACCTGTACCATTAATCATGTTACAGGGGTCACCATTCCAATATGAGAGTGACCTATAAGAGAATATTCAGTTACCACCATCCTTCAGTAACTTGCACCTAATTTAAGAGAATACAGCATTTGTGTATGCACTGTGGGGTTATTTATTAAGTTCGAATGCCAAAAACTCAAAAAATTTTAGTCCTTTTTACTTTAAAATCTGAATTTTTAGTTGGGAAAAAACAATTTTTTGGAGATTTATTATACCCCAAGGATGGGAAAAGTCCAAATCCAAAAATCTTGCATTTAAGACCTGCCAAAGTTGTATATAAGTCAATGGGAAAGGACCCTATCCTATTTGGAAGTTTCTGTGGTCTGCGCTGGAATTAATCCAGAAATCTGACTATTTCTGAATTTTCAGGCAAAAAGTCTTTTCAGGAGAAATCGTGAAAAAATTGAGTAATTTGGGAAAATCTCAGAAAAAATCTTACGATTAGGGGTTTCTCTTAATTGTATTGAGTTTTCAATAGATCCAATTAAATTGTGCTTTTTTTATTAATAAATAAGGTCAAATTGTGGATTCTAGTTGGGTCTGACTTTTTTATTTAAAAAATTCAGATTTTAATAAATAACCTCCATAAGTCCTTATCTTTTATTACTTTATATATTACAATCCGTTAAAAAAGGCTAGTGGCTACTGAGTGATATTCAAAAAAAATATATAACAAGGAAAAGGAGAGAGTGATAAAGGGAATAATATGCCAAGACGTCCCTTTATACTTGCAATTTCTGTTGGGGGCATATTTATCAAGGGTCGAAGTGAATTCGAGGGAATTTTCAAAAAATTGGAAACTCTAAGTAATTTTTTGGATACTTCGACCATCGAATAGGATACTATGACTTCGAATTTAATTCGAATTCGATTTGGATATTCGACCATTTGATAATCGAAGTACTGTCTCTTTAAAAAAACTTTGACTTCAATACTTCGCCAAATTAAACCTGCCGAATTGCTATGTTAGCCTATGGGGACCTTCTACAAACTTTTCCCAAGTCTTTACACATCAAATTAAAATCCTTGGATCGATTGCAGAGATCGAACTATTTTAATTCGATCGAACGATTGCCAAATTTGATGAAAAAACTTCATATTCGAAGTATTTAAATTCGATGGTTGAATTTCAAAGTATTTTCAACTTCGAAATTCGACCCTTGATAAATCTGCCCCTTAAGTTAAAAACATCAGGACAATTACAACACTCAGCAAAACGAAATGTTCCCATTATATTAATATTTAAAGAAAACTATGTAAATTAATCAATTTGAAAGCATCCTTCATTTAGGTATTCTTTGCAGTTATACGTGTGGCTTATGTGGGAGAGGCTGACACAGTGGAAAAAGAGTCAGTGTTAATGGTAAGATAACAGAGTAATAATAACCATTCACCTTTTTCCCTGATATCTGTCGATGATTGCAACTTATGTCATCTTTTCCATTATACACATTATAAGGGCCATCAACAGTTCCATTATACTGTGTGAAGAAAAAGAAAGGCATTTTATAAGCATATATTCAGATTAATGTAAGCATTTTATTTTTCTTGCACTTTCAATGCAAATTGTTTTAAAACAATTGTTAATTTACAGTCAAGGACATTAGAAATTGGTTGTCTGAGGCTGGGATTAAGAGCTGTATTATTAGTTATTCATAAAGCAACAAGAAATTCTGTAGCACTGTACAATAAATTGGGCTATACACTGAACATACAGATTATATTCAACTCTAGACTCCATTTTGTTGAACATTCAAAGACATTCAGTGCACTATTGTAGTTCTCTAAGTCAGGATCATGTTTCTTATTTGCAGATTTCATTATCCAGAGTCCATATGTATAAAGACAATATGAGCGTGCTATAGAAAAGAAAAGTTAGCCTATTTGGTTAGAAGTGAGTGGAATACCGGTTTGGGTCTGAATTAAGGGTCAGAGGCGTGTGACTTTTCTGAAAGAAACCAAAAGCTAAAATAAAAATAAATAAAATAACTTAAATAAATAAAAAGTAACTTTATTAAAATAGAGACATTCCATAGAAGAGCGACTACACTAAGAAATAGTCCAGAAGGTCAGAAGGAAGAATGACTAGCCAGGTTGGGAATGTTTACATGAGAGGCACTGAAGGCAGGGTTATTATCACTATGTATAAATATATATGAGCGACATATTATAATCTCTCTGATGCCAGTTTAGAAGCAAGAAAGTTCCACATTAAAGCATGAAAAGTGCTGTGCGCTTCTCTCCCTAAAGTGTACCGGCAGATGCAACTCTACAAACATAATTCAGGGACTGGTTTCATTTGAAGTTATGAAGGAATTTTTATCCCTCTGAAGCAAACAGTCGATTGTTCAAAAAAGAAACAATCTAAGGCAAAGTAAGGCAGAGCACTTTTGAATAAGACTTTATGGATATGGCTTTTTAAACCTGATCCACTATGCAACATAAACTAGGAACCCACAGATAAAAAAAAATCCTATATACCCTCTACTACATCATGTTGGAGAGGAGTCACAGTAGACAGAACATTAATACATTAATAAAGGGAAATATAATATGAATTAATTGAAGCCTTTAGTGTCACTAATGTGGAAAACCAAATGGAATGGTGGTCCTAAAACATTACAAATTATCCCTGCAGAATATTTTGACTAGGCGTTTTTTTTGGAAACTTTCAAGAGACTGAAATAGCAAACCCCCCCCCCCCCAAAAAATTGAAAATGTGAAAAGGGAAGGTTAAAAAGAAGGAATAAACAAGGATTATGGTAGCAGCAATGAAGATAGAATACAGATTGGGCGGGGAGATGAATAGAGAGAGAACAGTATGAATCAACCATCATAGAAAAAAACCTATTCATATAACTATTCATATGAGCTCTAGGTATTAAGCAACAATTAAACACCCACTTCAAGCTTTTCCATACATTTTGTAATAACAATATTTATTATGTGGCATTCTCTTAGACCGTCACTCCCAGTTTATACATACCGGGTAGAAAACTCCAGTTGATGTATCGATATCAGGGAGAGGTATTTGTTCTAAGAAAGAATCATTGTAACCCCATAAAAGTTCCTTGACAGTTCTGGCTTGGAACAAGGAGGAGCTTGAATTTGTAATAGCGTTGTTAAGCATCTCTTGATATTCGGGAAACATATCAGGCGTTGCCTAAAATAATAGCAATAATAATATTAATTATTATTCACCAGTCCAAAACAGTAATTATTGGTGTATTGGTTTAAAGAGCTAGAAAAAATATGAAAATACTTTATATATATTCATAGATTATATGATGATGTAGTGGTGTAAAAGTCAATGACATTTGTCTCTGCAGCACTGAAAATGCTTGACCTGGAGTAATGAATATAGAGTACTACCTGGAAATCAAATCAACTAGTATTCATATGGTGAATACCAGGAAAACCCAACATGCCCCAATACATAATCTTGACTGTAAAGTTTGGTGGAGGAATAAAAATGGTTTCTTTCTTATGGTTTGTGCTAGTGCCACTGGTTATAGAGAAAGCAGTCCTTAGTTTTACAAAGCACAGACATTCATGACAATGCCATGCTGCCTAGATTTTTGTAACAGTTTTAAGACAGTCCTTTCCTATAAAAGAACTTGACTGGCCTTCACAGACCCCCCCCCCCACACACTTGACATAGAGCCAGAATTAATTGCCCAGCAAAATGCCCAACCTCACTAAAACTTAATGGAAGCAAATACCACCAACAATTATCCAGCATCTAGAAGAGTAGTAGCAAAAGGAGGATTGACTTTATATTAGTACCCATGGGCATATTGATCAGAGGATTAAAAAAAGGAAAATTTACTTAAAATTACCAAAAGGAAATTAAAGCAAGAGATCACTATCAACAATTCTTACACTGCTCACTTAACTCCCTAACTCCCAGGGACCCCCCAGGTTACTCTAGCTTCTGACACCTTCTGGAACTCCTTAGCATTCATTTATTAAAAGTGCAAAAGGCACATTCTTACAAAGATATCAAATATATGCGGCACTTGAGTTATTTATAATAATGCAAAACTTATATTTGAGGTGGGTGTGTTATCAATCCACTGAATATTTGAAGAATCCCAAGGAAAAACTGTGTCTACTGTCAATTGTGAAACTAGAAAACAAAACCAGCATGATGATTTACTCACAGCGACAGCAAGGTTCAGAACTGTGTAGGTATCTTCTTCAGACCCAAACGACATGTCTCTCTGAAAAATAGCTTCATTAAGCTGCCAGTAAGACATAGTGAAGTTCTCATGCTGCGTAACGCCAATCTTAGGCATGCGACGTACACTATGGAGGATAAATAGGGAAAATAAGTAAACTTTAAAGTGATACTGACAATAAAAAACTACTTTTTTAAATACGAATGTACATTAAAAGTTACCTATAGGTCATGTTGGTCACATTTTTTGCTGAGAGGTTTATGTAAGTAATTGTTAGTTAAACCTGACTGTTTTGCCAACGTGACTGTCCCATCTCAGCCTGTCAGTTAAAGTTTCTAATACGAACAGACTCCTGCTGCACAAATATGGCAGCCCCCTCATAGGCGATCACAGGAGTCAGTTAGGTAATGTAAAAGCATTGGGCAAATCCTTTATGGAAAAATTATAAGAAGCATACAAAGTCAATTTTTTGGTAGATGTAAAAAAAGGTTCAATTTCTGGTGTCAGGATACTTAAAGTAACTATATTAAATTAGAACAATGTTACACATGAATTTGAAATGAAGGAGTTGCTCAACTTAAAATACAATTGGTTAATACTACACATCTGCACATGAACATGGTCTACAATACTTCAAAGTGAACATATTGCATTTATATTGCATTTATAGACATTTTTAACAGACGTCATTGGGGGTTATTTATAAAGTTTGCACAGTGCATATTTATTCGCAAATGGTTGTATTGCCCAGGCTTTTTCCTGAACGCTAAAATAGTGCACCGCTGTGCCCGTCTTTCTGGTTTTTGCGAATTCGCATTGTGAATACATTTGCGCAAATGGCTTACAAATGGGGGTCACTGACCCCATCTAAAAACAAATGCTCAGTAAGGCTAAAAGTTAATTTAAAGGTGAACAACCCCTATAAATGCAGCATGTTGCATTTAAAAAAATGTGTAATAAAATTGAACTAAAGTAAAGTGTAAAAGTTGAACTAAACCAACATGTTTAGAGGTACAACCAGGCTAAACAAAATGAAATCAACTAGCTTATACATTTAGGAGCACTCAAGTCTGCCACTGCAATGCACAAGAAACGCGTGAAAAAAAAATCTGTCTATATGTGTCCTAAAGGACCCCATTAATTAATTTTAATACATAATTGCATCAGTGCAGTTAATTGCAGCCAATCCAAATTGACTTTCTTTTTTAATTTACTGTATATCAGAATGATAACAATGCACTGCTGCTTGATAGCGATTTCATTATGTTAACTGTTAGAGGCACATTTATCAAAGGTTGAATTTCAAATTCATTTGAGTTTTTCAAAGCTCCCCTAAACTCCCATAAATTCGAAATTCAACCGAATTTTATTAAAAAAAATATATATATATATTTTTTAACTCGAATTAAATCGACCAAAAAACTTGAATCAAATTTGAATCGAATTTGATTCAAATTTAAAAAATTTGATGTCAGGTAAACTACAAACAACTCCAAATTGATCCCTGGACATCTCCCATTGACTTAGGGCAGGACCACATGGCCGATTCAGCCGCGATCGTGTCCCATTGTTGATGCGACATGACACGACTGTCGGATGCAGATGCATCCTGCAGCGTCTGCATCCGACAGTTGTTTCACATTGCATCAATGCTGCAACACGATGCGACAATTGAATTACTTACCTTGTTTCCGTCACATCCGACGTGACGCCTGCGATTTTGCGCATCGTGTCGGATTGCGGCTTAAGCGGCCATGTAGTCCTGCCCTTAAACAGCAATTCGGCAGGTTTCAGCTGGTGAATAGTCGAATTTGAGTTCTTAAAGGGTCAAAGTATCATAAATCTCAAAAATCTAATTAATTTTTTTTTAAAAAACTTTAATCGAATTTGAATAACTCACTAGTTAAATATGACAGTTTTTGACCTTAAAAAAAATTTGAAAATTCTAATTTTCAATTTGACCATTAAGAAATCTACCCCCAAGTGTTAGTGAAACTTGTTTTAGTAAATAAGTTCTATGAGGTTTGAACACAGCACCTCTCAGACATGGTGGGCACTACTCGTACTCAGCCCCCCAGTCCAGTCGTAAAGCCCCCTCTATCTCTTCTGCGAATACACGTCTTGCAGCCATGACCAGGGCCAGAGAGGGAGGTCAGGGGCATTGGCAATGGTTTCAGAAGGATGCGGGTCTAGGCCGGCAGGGTACACTGTGTTTTGTCCCACCGGCCCAGTCTGACCCTTGCAACAAAGCTATTTAAACGTTTTTTGTTTTTCAGAATTCATATTTGTTCAATAAATCTTTGATAAACTAATCAAAGTACATCATTTACTTACAAAAAAACTTGGCGTTAGGATGTGCATTTGTATTTTATTGGAAGATTGATATGCATGCACCATAAGCAGCAGCGCAGCACACACGATGGGCCACATGTGTGTAAAAATATCAAAGAAAGACATAAATTACTTGAACTGCCAAGGGTCCCAGTGCAGTCGTCACTAGTGTTTCTGATGTCCATCACTATATAAAGGCCAGCAATAAAAATCAGTACTTTCCTTTCCTTTGCTGTGTGACTGTCAGCTGTCACTCAGGAAATGCCACAAACACTGTAGCAGACAGCACCAACAGGAATATCTGTTTAAAAAGCCTTTATTTTGCTTTTCTTAGGCTCTCAGGACAGTTACAACGTTTCAAGCCAAACAATGGCCCTTTATCAGGAAATGCCACCTGAAGAGTTGTCTAGAAAGTGTGTCTGCTGCTACAGCCAGCTTTTATTAGATTTCTAATGACAACTTTGTTAATGTCATTATCTAAAAGGCAACTGGCACATATTTTTTTTAATGGTGGGGAAGTGCGCAAGGTGCAAATGGTGGGTAAGGGTAAAAAGAGCAAAAAAACTGGTGGCAAATCAGAAGAATAAAGTGCAAGGGCCTGCACATTCCCTTTAGATATCACATGCCTTTAAAGACGATTAATTGAGACGGGACATAGAAATGGGGTAAATACATACATGCACATGAGGGCTAGTTGAAACAAATAGCGCTTGATATAAGTTATTACAATCTATATAAAATAAGTATTTGTTCAACAAAAATATAAAAATTCACCATGATATAGCTCAGTTCAGGTTTTTTTTTTTTGTTCTTTTGAGGGTGGGTCAGTGGTTGATGATCAGAATGAACAAAAAGTTATATGGGCATAGTTGGTTTTAGTTTGCTATCTCTGACGGTAGTTCTGGTTCCTGCTAATGTGTTTGCACTTTGCATAATTTCATGTATCCAGCTTTGTCCAGAGCAGCTTTCTAGCACTTTCTAGCTTACTTTTCTTCTGCATTGAAATTGTACGTGATCCAAGATTTTATATTGTGGTAATAGGCATGGAGACAGAATTGAGGGTAGACTTACGGGATTTTGGGAGTCGGTCTATTCCGCCATTGAGTTTGGTGACTTTCACACTTGACTTTTACAAGGCACTGTATGATGGTGGTGACTAGTGCAGGTTTTTATAATTAGTGACCCCAACTTATGCTCTCCCTGGTATACTTTATTATTTGCTATTCTGACAAATCACTGCATCAACCTCTCAGGATCATCTTTTATACTTTAAAGTGATACTGACACTAAAATTTTTCTTTTCAAAATATTAATGTACATTAAAAGTTGCCTACATGTCATGTTGATTATTTTTCGTTGATAGCCCTGGTTTTTTAAGTAATTGTTACTTGAAGTTTCTAAACCTGACTGTTTTGCCAATCTGACTGTCCCATCTCAGCCTGTCAGTTAGAGTTTCTAATGCTAACCGACTCCTGCTGCACAAATATGGCAGCCCCCTCATACAGGAACATGGGGGTAAGAAAGGTAATGTAAAAGCATCAGGGAATACTTTTATGGCACAATTATAAAAAGCATTCAAAGACAATGTTATGATAGATATAAAAAAGGTTATTTTCAGGTGTCAGTATCTCTTTAACCTATAGCTATGGTCAAAACTGGACTGCAGATGTATTTTATATTGATGTGAAATAATATATATAAAAGTCATGCTTTAGCTATAAGTGTGCCGCAGTCACTAACATATTTGTTTATTACACATATACTGGGCTCTGGATAAATTCATGTCTTATTAGCAGTGCAATATTGTAGGTCTGCTGCTGACCAGACAAGAAGTTGTTTCAGAATTTCCACTACCATTAAATCCACAGATGCATGGATAAAGTTCATCAGAATGAGATCAGATTTTAAGGTTGACAGGTTTATTTCCATGCCTATTCCTTTAACAACTCATATATTAGCATATGATCAATGCATTTTTTATTTCTTGCCACATCTCCAGATAAAATACAAATACTCTCAGAAATACAAAATATTAGGGAGGCATATTAAAACTGCACCAGTTATAAGGGTAGACTCACGGTAGGGTGTCTGTTGTGAATCTCCCAAAAGTTGTGATGTGTTGTGCTTAATGGTATTGGAGTATGGCAACTACACAGCCAATAAACTGGGGGGTGGAGTGGTCACACAATATTTTGTATATATGCTGCTAAGTACCATAAGGCTTGGATAAATTAAGCTTTGACCCTTTCTGCACCCCCCCCCCCATTCAATAACAATACACCCTTACGAATGCAAAGATGGAATAAACAAAGATTCAGTAAAGCTGAATGCAATTGGAATGTCAGAAACACATTGATCTACAACCAGGGACCTGCTGTTTATTGACATGTTCAGTCACTGGAGGACTCATGCTTTTGGTGCTATGGTCAGTGAGTTTTCCCTTTGTCCGTTTTTCTCATCTGACATCACCTACAATTTCAGCTGCAGGCAAAGGCCCAATTAAGAGTCTATTTAAGTCTGCCTCCTCTGACAACCTGTGCTGGATCAGTAGCCTTCCTGCTTTGTCCAACCCCATGAGTATCCTGGCTTGTAAGTGGGTTCCCACTCTTGTTCTCCTTTGGTTTTGACCCTTGACCTGTTATTGTATTTTCAGCTTGTCTGCTGCCCCCACCCCCATCTAGTGCCTGTTTCAAAGACTCTGTTTACTTGTTGCCTGCTCTGACCCTGTGCTTGAACCTGGACTTGTGATTCAGTTTTTCCTTATTAAACCTTTTGTTCAAACACAAAGTATGTGTCAAGTTTGGTAGAAGTTATACAGCACATCGGCTCTGCACATGCACTGACTCTGCATGTACGGTCAGTAATTTTACAGGGGACACAATTCTGGGGGGAGGCAGAGAGGGGGACTTTTGACCGTGGGGGGGTTGAATTCTCCTTTTACTCCATCCCTCTTGTCTCCTTTAAACAATCTTTCAGCTTCTTTACCATACTTAGATAAGTTGACCCCTTCTATCTATAGAGATTGCACCTCATAGAAAAATCAATTCAGTGCTCTAAGAAGCCATACCCTTCTTTCCTGTACAAAGACTACAGCAACACAGGTCCCTAAGCTTCCACTGCCTTTCTTTGCATGGAACATTTTTTTATTTATAATGTTATAAAACACTGCTCATTTCTTTCCATACCTGTATGCCTTTTTTTGTCGCTAATTATTTTTACAGTCATACAAGCATAATTCCTTTTTCAACAGCCGACATAATTGCTTTGACATGATAATGGAAAATGATATGTTACATTTTCCTTTACCTAACAGCTTCATTGTGTCTGTCATTATATACAGTATTTTAAAAGCCTCTGTAAAGGCAGCGTTACCTTGTGATATTTATTGCCTGCATTTTTTCGGGTCAGAAAATACCCTGTGTAGACAATATCAAGAAATCGTTTCTGCTAAAAATCGCCAATTATGTAATTGCTCAACAATGAGGCAACCAATAATTGTGTTCTAGGCTGTTAGTATGGCTAATTTAATTCTTTAACTTGGAGGGGTTTTGCTAGTACTGTATTATTTCTAAGTTTGTGTGTGTGTGTGTGTGTGTGTGTGCATTAGCCTCACAGGACCATTGACCCTACTTTATGGCTTCCCTTAGGTGTGGTTCTAAGATTTAAAGCATGACCAGATAAATGAGGCAGGGAATTTCCCAAGACTGATAGAGTACTGTATAAAATCAGCAAAGATCTATTATTCAGAATGCTTTTCCAGATAACTTTATTTTCCATCATTTGGATCACATTATCTTGAGACTATTAAAAAACAATTAAAACATTAAATAAACTCAGTAGGATGGATTTCCCACCAATATGAATTCATGCAGCTTAGTTAACATCAACTACAAGGTCCTGTTTCATTAAAGAGAAAATTAAATCATATAAAAAACTGAATAATTTGCCTTAAAATAGGTTGATGACCTAATAATTCAGAACTTTTTGAATACTGGGTTTCCAGAAAAGGGATCCCAGTATGGGATTGGAACCTGCACACACTGTCAAGTCTCTTGATCCTATGTTTTCTACAAAGAACTTAAAACTGAAAACTCTAAACACATTTCATGCATTCTGTTTTTGTTTCTCATCAAGTTGCTTAGTAAATGATAGCTTTAAAAATAAAT